>NW_027167545.1:0-19595 GCF_013368605.1 Nyctibius grandis
TCGGGGAGCAGCGTCGACAGCCTGCTACGCCTCCGCGGGCGCCTGCTGCTGGACCACGAAGCCCTCTCCTGCCTCCTGGTCTTACTCTTCGTCGACGAACCCAAGCTCAACACCAGCCGCCTCCACCGCGTCCTCCGCAACCTCTGCTACCACGCTCCCACCCGCGGCTGGGTGGTCCGCAGCCTCCTCTCCATCCTCCAGCGCAGCAGCGAGAGCGAGCTCTGCTTCGAGACCCCGCGGGGGACCCCGGGCCCCGAGGAGAAATCCCGGCGGGGCGGCGGGCGCAGCGGGGCGACGGCGGCGGCGGCGGCGGCGGACGAAGGCCGAGGCTTGGACCTGCTGCACCGCGTGGAAGCGCGGAGCTCGGGGCAGCTCTCCTGGCTCTCCGTCTCCATGGACGCCGCCCTGGGCTGTCGCACCAACATCTTCCAGATCCAACGAGTCCCCGGCAGGAAACACACCGAGAAACACGCCGCCGCCGCCGCCGCCGGCTCCGCCGTGCACATCCACCCCCAGGCCGCCCCCGTCGTCTGCCGCCACGTCCTCGACACCCTCATCCAGCTGGCCAAGGTGGGGCGGGGGTTGGGGGTCGTTGGAGCGTGTTATGGGGTGTCTGGGGTCACTTTGGGGAGGATTTGGGGTACTTTGGGGGTCACTGGGGTGTGTTATGGGGTGTCTGGGGGCACCTTGGTGGGGTTTGGGGGTCACTGGGGTATGTTTTGGGGTGTCTGGGGTCACTTTGGGGGGGATTTGGGGTACTTTGGGGGTCACTGGGGTGTGTTTTGGGGTGTCTGGGGTCTCCTTGGGGGAGTTTGTGGGGCACTGGGGTTCTTTGGGGGGCATTGGAGTGTGTTTTGGGGTGTCTGGGGGCTCCTTGGGGGGATTTGGGGGGGATTTGGGGTACTTTGGGGGTCACTGGGGTGTGTTATGGAGTGTCTGGGGGCACTGGGGTGTGTTTTGGGGTGTCTGGGGTCACTTTGGGGGGGATTTGGGGTACTTTGGGTGTCACTGGGGTGTGTTTTGGGGTGTCTGGGGGCACTGGAGTGTGTTTCGGGGTGTTTGGGGGCACCTTGGGGGAGTTTGGGGGGATTTGGGGTACTTTGGGGGTCACTGGGGTGTGTTATGGGGTGTCTGGGAGCACCTTGATGGAGTCTGGGGTCACTGGGGTATGTTTTGGGGTGTCTGGGGGCACTTTGGGGGGGGTTTGGGGTACTTTGGGGGGCACTGGAGTGTATTTTGGGGTGTCTGGGGTCTCCTTGGGGGAGTTTGTGGGGCACTGGGGTTCTTTGGGGGTCACTGGGGTGTGTTTTGGGGTGTCTGGAGGCACTTGGGGGGGGATTTGGGGTACTTTGGGGGTCACTAGAGCGTGTTATGGGGTGTCTGGGGGCACTTTGGGGGGAGTTTGGGGTACTTTGGGGGGCACTGGGGTGTGTTATGGGGTGTCTGGGGGCTCCTCGGTGGGGTTTGGGGGGCACTGGAGCATGTAATGGGGTGTCTGGGGGTTCCTTGATGGAGTCTGGGGTCACTGGAGCTTGTTTTGGGGTGTCTGGGGGCACCTTGGGGGGATTTGGGGGGAACTGGAGTGTGGTTTTGGGTGTCTGGGGGCTCCTTGATGGGGTTTGGGGGGGATTCGGGGTACTTTGGGGGTCACTGGCGTATGTTTTGGGGTGTCTGGGGGCACTTTGGTGGAGTCTGGGGGCACTGGAGCGTGTTTTGGGGTGTCTGGGGGCTCCTTGGGGGAGTTTGTGGGGCACTGGGGTGTGTTATGGGGTGTCAGGGGGCACCTTGATGGGGTTTGGGGGCACTGGAGTGTGTTTTGGGGTGTCTGGGGACACTTTGGGGGGGATTTGGGGTATTTGGGGGTCACTGGGGTGTGTTTTGGGGTGTCTGGGGGGTTCCTTGATGGAGCTTGGGAGGGGTTTGGGGGGCACTGGGGTACTTTGGGGGTCACTAGAGCGTGTTATGGGGTGTCTGGGGGCACTTTGGGGGGGGTTTGGGGTACTTTGGGGGTCACTGGGGTGTGTTATGGGGTGTCAGGGGGCACCTTGATGGAGCTTGGGGGGGATTTGGGGGGCACTGGGGTACTTTGGGGGTCACTGGGGTGTGTTTTGGGGTGTCTGGGGGCACCTTGGGGGGGTTTTGGGGGCGCTGGAGCAAGGGGTCGGTGACACTGGGGCGGGGTTGGTGACACTGGGAGGGGGTTGAGGTGACATTTTGGGGTCCCCCCAACTTTGGAGGGGGTTGGTGACACTGGAGGGGGTTGAGGTGACATTTTGGGGTCCCACCAACTTTGCTGGGGGGTTGGTGACACCGGGAGGGGGTTGAGGTGACATTTTGGGATCCCACCAACTTTGGGGGGTGGTTGGTGACACTGGGGGAGTTGGTGACACCGGGAGGGGGTTGAGGTGACATTTTGGGGTCCTCCAACTGGGGGGGGGGTCACCTACCCCCCATTAACCCCCCAATTTATGTGTGTCCCCCCCCAGGTCTTCCCCAGCCACTTCACCCAACAACGTGGCCGTGACCCACCGAGTGACACCGAGCGTGACCGTGGCCCCCCCAAACCCACCGGGGGCAGCCCTTGTCCCCCTCCCCCGCCACCCCCCCCACCCCCTCCCACCCCTCCCCCCCCCTTCCAGCACCCTCCCCCCCCCTCCCCCACCCCTTTCCACCGATTTTTGGGACCTTTTGGTGAAATTAGACAATATGAACGTGAGCCGCAAAGGGAAGAGCTCGGCGAAACCCGGCGCCGGCGGGGGCGGCCCCGAGCCCGAGGTGACAATTTTGGGCTTAGAAACGTCCCCTTTGGGCCAACTGATGAACATGTTGTCCCACGGCGTCATCCGCCGCAGCGCCCTCCTCACCGAGAAGCTCCTTCGCCTCCTCTCCCTCATCTCCATCGCCCTCCCCGAGGGGGGGAAAGGGGGCGAAGGGGGGGCGGGGAGCGGGGGGGGCCCCGTTGTCACCGGAGGGACGGGGACGACGGCGGCGGTGGCAGCAGCGGGGGGGGCGGCGAGTCCGGCGGCGCAAGGAGGGAGCGCGGCGGCGGCGGGCGGCGCGGCTGGTGGTGAGTGGTGGGGACACCATGGGGACATGGGGTTGGGGACGTGGAGTTGGGTGTGGGGACATGGGGACATGGAGTTGGAGATGGGGACACCATGAGGACATGGGGTTGGGGACATGGGTTGGTCATGGGGACACCATGGGGACATGGGGACATGGGGTTGGGCATGGGGACACCATGGGGACATGGGGTTGGGGACGTGGAGTTGGGCGTGGGGATACCATGAGGACATGGAGTTGGAGATGGGGACACCATGGAGACATGGAGATGGGGACATGGGGACATGGAGATGGGGACACCATGGGGACGGGGTTGGGGACATGGGCTTGGGCATGGGGACACCATGGGGACATGGGGTTGGAGATGGGGACACCATGGGGACATAGGTTTGGGCATGGGGACACCATGGGGACATGGGTTTGGGCATGGGGACACCATGGGGACGTGTGGATGTGAGGATGGGGACGGGGTTGGGGACATGGGGTTAGAGATGGGGACACCATGGGGATGTGGAGATGGGGACACCATGGGGTTGGGGACGTGGGTTTGGGCATGGGGACACCATGGGGACATGGGGTTGGAGACATGGAGATGGGGACATCATGGGGACATGGGTTTGGGCATGGGGCACCATGGGGACATGGGGATGGAGATGGGGACATGGGGTTGGGGACGTTGGTTTGGGCATGGGGACATGGGGTTGGAGATGGGGACACCATGGGGACATGGAATTGGAGATGGGGACATGGGGGTGGAGATGGGGACACCATGTGGACATGGGGACACCATGGGAACATGGAGATGGGGACATGGGGACAGGGTTGGGGACATGGGGTTGGAGATGGGGACATGGGGTTGGAGATGGGGACACCATGGGGACATGGGGACATTGGGTTGGGCATGGGGCACCATGGGGACATGGAGTTGGAGATGGGGACATGAGGACATGGGTTTGGGCATGGGGACACCATGGGGGCATGGGGACACCATGGGGACATGGAGTTGGAGATGGGGACATGGGGACATGGGTTTGGGCATGGGGACACCATGGGGACATGGGGTTGGGGACATGGGGTTGGAGATGGGGACACCATGGGGACATGGGGATGGAGATGGGGACACCATGGGGACATGGGGTTGGGGACATGGGTTTGGGCATGGGGACACCATGGGGACATGGGGATGGAGATGGGGACACGGGGACACAGCGATGGGGACACGGCGTTGTCCATGGTGACAAGGGTGGACTTGGAGCTGGGGACAGGCACAAGCCCAGAGGTGCCATTGGGTGGCCACCACCGTGGCAGGGAGGTCACCCAGAGCCACCCATCTTGGTGTGACCCCTCCCCACCCCGTGTCCCCCTCCTTGTCCCCAAGGCCGCGCCAAGTCCCCCGCCAAGAGTCCCCCCGAGGCCGCTGGTGGCCCCGACCCCCGGATGGCGGCCACCGGCCTGACCGAGAGCCAGCTCCAGCTCTCTGTGGAGGTACCGGGGGACACCCCATGGGGGGGGGGGGGTGTGGGGGTGTCCCCAAGTGTCCCCAACCCCGTGATGTCACCCCCCAGGTGCTGACGTCACACTCGTGCTCCGAGGAGGGGCTGGAGGACGCGGCCAACGTCCTCCTCCAGCTGTCGCGGGGCGATGCCACCACCCGCGAGACCGTCCTGCGCCTGCTGCTCAGCGGGGCGCGTCACCTGGGGGCCACCCTCTGCCGCCAGATCGGTACGTGGTGGGGCCGCGTGACATCATCATGACGTCATCATGACATCATGGTGACGTCATGTGGCCCCACCAATAGGGACGCTGCTGGCCGAGCTGCGCGAGTACAACCTGGAGCAGCAGCGGCGGGCGCAGGGCGAGGCGCCGTCCCCCGAGGGGCTCCCCGAGGAGCAGCCGCCCAGCGCCAAGCTCAAGGGCAAGATGCAGAGCCGGTGAGCGGCGCCCCCCGCTGGACACCCCCCGCCGTTCACTCTGGGCCCTACTGATGACACTTTGTGTTAACCCTGGGCCCTACTGATAACTCTTCTCCTCAGCGTTAACTCTGGGCCCTACTGATAACTCTTCTCCTCAGCGTTAACTCTGGGCCCTACTGATAACTCTTCTACTCCGCGTTAACTCTGGGCCCTACTGATAACTCTTCTCCTCAGCGTTAACTCTGGGCCCTACTGATGACACTTTGTGTTACTCTGGGCCCTACTGATAACTCTTGTTCCTACCATTAACTCTTCCCGTTGCTGTTAACTCTGGGCCCTACTGATAACCCTTTCCCTCAGCGTTAACTCTGGGCCCTACTGATGACACTTTGTGTTAACTCTGGGCCCTACTGATAACTCTTCTCCTCAGCGTTAACTCTGGGCCCTACTGATGACACTTTCCTCAGTGTTAACTCTGGGCCCTACTGATAACACTTTCCTCAGCGTTAACTCTGGGCCCTACTGATGACACTTTCCTCAGTGTTAACTCTGGGCCCTACTGATAACTCTTCTCCTCCGCGTTAACTCTGGGCCCTACTGATAACACTTTGCGTTAACTCTGGGCCCTACTGATAACCCCCCGCCGTTAACCCCGTGTGTCCCCCCCCCGCCCCCGCAGGTTCGACACGGCCGAGAGCGTGGTGATCGTGGCGTCGCAGAAGCGGGCGCTGGGGGGCCGCGAGCTGCAGCTCCCCTCCATGTCCGTCCTCACCTCCAAGACCTCCACGCAGCGCTTCTTCCTCCGCGTCCTCCAGGTCATCATCCAGCTGCGCGACGACACCCGCCGCGCCCACAAGAAGGCCAAGCAGGCCGGACGCCTGGGTGAGGGGCGCCCCCTCCCCCCCTAAATTACCCCCCCCCCCATATTTGTCCCCCCCTAATGTCTCCGTCCCGTCCCCCCCCTCGCCAGGTGCCGGGGGCCTGGGGGCGGCTGGCAGCATCCAGGCAGCCGTCCGGCAGCTGGAGGCCGAGGCCGACGCCATCATACAAATGGTACGTGAGGGCCGGAGGGGCCGGAGGCGGCAGGAGGCGCACACGGTTAGCACGGCCGCCCTTCCTCCCCGCCCTCCTTCTCCTCTTCCTCCTCCTCTTCCTCCTTCTCCTCCTCCTCTTCCTTCACCATCCTCCTTCTGTCAACCACCTCCTCTCACCTTATCCTCTCCCCCCCTCCATGTCCTCCTCCTCCTGCCCTCTTCATCACCATCATCTTCATCATCATCATCTTCATCATCATCATCTTCATCATCATCATCTTCATCATCATCATCATCATCTTCATCGTCTTTGTCGTCTTTATCCTTCTCTTCATCACCATCCTCCTACTGTCAACCACCTCCTCTCACCTCATCCTCTTCTCCCCTCCACGTCCTCCTCCTCCTCCTCCTCGCCCTCTTCATCGTCATCTTCATCATCATCATCTTCATCACCATCATCTTCATCATCATCATCTTCATCATCATCTTCATTATCTTCATCATCATCTTCATCGTCTTTGTCGTCTTTATCCTTCTCTTCATCACCATCCTCCTCCTGTCAACCACCTCCTCTCACCTCATCCTCTTCTCCCCTCCACATCCTCCTCCTCCTCGCCTTCTTCATCGTCATCTTCATCTTCATCATCATCATCTTCATCATCACCATCTTCATCGTCTTCCTCTTCACCGTCTTCCTCTTTATCCTCCTTTTCATCACCTTCATCCTCCTTTCAACCACCTCCTCTCGCCTCATCCTCTTCCCCCCACCGTCTTCCTCCCTCCATGTCCTCCTCCTCCTCACTCTCTTCATCATCATCATCTTCATCATCATCATCTTCATCATCTTTCTCTTCGTCGTCTTCCTCTTCATCTTCCTCTTCCTCTTCCTTCTTCTCTTCCTTCACCATCCTCCTCCTGTCAACCACCTCCTCTTGCCTCATCGTCTTCCCCCCTCCATGTCCTCCTCCTCCTCGCCCTCTTCATCATCATCTTCATCATCGTCTTCATCGTCTTCCTCTTTATCCTCCTCTTCATCACCTTCATCCTCCTTTCCACCACCTCCTCTCGCCTCATCCTCTTCCCCCCTCCATGTCCTCCTTCTCCTTGCCCTCTTCATCATCATCTTCATCATCATTTTCATCGTCTTCCTCTTCATTGTCTTCCTCTTTATCCTCCTCTTCATCACCTTCATCCTCCTCCATCTCGTTCGTCCTCCTCCTCCTGCACCATCTCCTCTCACCTTACCCCATTCCCCCCGTGCCCTTCCTCCCTCTGAGTCCTGCTCCTTCTCGCCCTCCTCATCCTCCTCTTCATCATCCTCCTCTTCGTCATCTTCATCCTCCTCCTCATCTTCATCCTCCTTTATCTCATCCTCTCTCCTCTTCCAGCGCTGTCTCCTCTCTCCTCATCCCGTTCCCCCCACGGCCTTCCTCCCTCTGTGACCTGCTCCTTCTCATCCTCCTCATCTTCATCCTCATCTTCTGACTTGTCTTTTCTCCTCCTCTTCCTCCAGCGCCATCTCCTCTCTTCCTCCTCTCCCCTCATCCCATTCTCCCCATGGCCTTCCTCCCTCTGTATCCTGCACCTCACCCTCCTCATCCTCCTCTTCATCCTCACCTTCCTCATCCTCCTCTTCATCCTCACCCTGCTCATCCTCCTCTTCATCCTCTCCCTCCTCCATTCCCTCCCTGCACCACCTCCTCTCTTCCTCCCCCCTCCTCATCCTTCCCCCACCCTTCCTCCCATTCCCCCCACAGCCTTCCTCCCTCTTCCTCCCCATCCTCATCCTCCTCTTCATCTTCATCCTCCTCCCCATCCTCCTCTCCATCTTCATCCTCCTCCTCTTCATCCTCCCCATCCTCCTCCTCTCCATCTTCATTCTCCTCCCCATCCTCCTCCTCTCCATCCTCATCCTCCTCCCCATCTTCATCCTCCTCCCCATCCTCCTCTTCTCCATCCTCATCCTCCCCTCCATCTTCATCCTCCTCTCCATCCGCATCCTCCTCTCCATCTTCATCCTCCTCTCCATCTTCATCCTCCTCTCCATCTTCATCCTCCCCATCCTCCTCCCCTCCATCTTCATCCTCCTCCTCTCCATCCTCCTTTCCCTCCTCATCCTCTCTCCTCCATTCCCTCCCTGCGCCGCCTCCTCTCTTCCTCCCCTTCCTCATCCTCCCCCCCCACCCTTCCTCCCTCATCCTCCTCATCCTCCCCACCTTCACCCCCTGCTCCTCCCTCCTTCCTCCTCCTCCTCTTCATCCCCTTTTCCCTCCCAGTTCCCCCCTCTCCCACCACCCCAAAACTACTGGAGCACTGGGAAAGGGGATGATGGGGGGCAAAGGGGGGGTCTGGGGGGGTCTGGGGTCCCTCGGGGGGGGTCCCACCCCCTAACCCCGTCCCCTGTCCCCCCCCCACCCAGTCGGAGGCCGGGCAGGCGGACGCCGCTCCCCGTCGCGACGAGTCGCCCATGGACGTGGACCAGCCCTCGCCCACCCCGCAGGACGCCGCCTCCGTGGGTGAGAAAACCCTTCCCAGTTCAACCCAGTTCAACCCAGTTAACACCCCCCCACCCCTTCCCACCCTAAAACAGGCAGGGTGGGCGCCCCCCCCCCCACCCCATCCCAGTTTGCCCCAGTCGACATAGGGGCGAGCCCGCTCCGTCCCAGCTCCCAGTATCACTCCAACTGGGTGTTGCTCCCAGTTTATACCGGTCAGGGCTGGGTGGGGGTAACTGGGAATGGTGGAGGGGGGGGTTGTGATGGTGTCCCCCCCCCCGCAGGCTCGGAGGCGTCGCAGGGGGGGGAGCGGGATGAACGCCCCCCCGAGCTGCCCCTGCTCAGCGAGCAGCTCTGCCTCGACGAGCTCTGGGACATGCTGGGAGAGTGCCTCAAGGAACTGGAGGAGTCCCACGACCAGCACGCCGTCCTCGGTGGGTACCACGGGGGGGGGGCTTTTGGGGACCCCCCCCTCAATATCAGGGCGTCCCCAAGACCCCCAGGGGGTCCCCAAAACCCTCAGGGGGTCCCCAAGACCCCCACGATGGCCCGAAGCTCCCAGGGTGCCCCTCAACGTTTTGGGGGACCCCATATATTCCCCCCCCTTATTACTTACCCCTCTGTGCTTTTAGGGGGTCCCCCTGTTATTTTAGGGGGTCCCAAGACCCCCAGAGGGTCCCCAAGACCCTCAGGATGTCCCCAAGACCCCCAGGGTGTCCCCAAAACCCCCAGGGTGTCCCCAACCCCCCAGTGATGTCCCCTGTCCCCTTCCCAGGGGTTCAGCCCCCAGGTGCCCCTCAACATTTTGGGGGACCCCATAGATCCCCCCCCTTATTACTTACCCCTCTGTTCTTTTAGGGGGTCCTAAGACCCCCAGGGTGTCCCCAAGACCCCCAGGATGTCCCCAAGACCCCCAGCGTGTCCCCAAGACCCCCAAGGATGTCCCCAAGACCCTCAGGATGTCCCTAAGACCCCCAGCGTGTCCCCAAGACCCCCAAGGATGTCCCCAAGACCCCCAGGGTGCCCCCAACACCCCCAGGGTGTCCCCAACACCCCCAAACCCCCCCAGTGACGCCCCCCACACCCATCCCAAGGGCTCAGCCCCATCCAGCACCCCCACCCCAAGCAAGACGACACCCCTACAGCCTCCAGCAGCCCCCTCCCCATTTCTGGGGTGCCCCCTAACACCCCATGGGCCCCCCCCACCCAGTGCTGCAGCCGGCGGTGGAAGCCTTCTTCCTGGTGCACGCCACGGAGCGGGAGAGCAAGCCGCCGGTGCGGGACACGCGGGAGAGCCAGCTGGCCCACATCAAGGACGAGCCCCCCCCCTTGTCCCCGGCCCCCCTCACCCCCGCCACCCCCTCGTCCCTCGACCCCTTCTTCTCCCGAGAACCTTCCTCCATGCACATCTCGGCCAGCCTGCCCCCCGACACCCAGAAGTTTCTGCGCTTCGCCGGTGAGGGGCGGGGGGGGTAGGGGGGGGAGATGGGGGGGTGGGAGGGGGTTTGGGGAGGGTTTGGGGGGGTTTGGGGGGGTTTGGGGGGACCTGGGGCTTTGGGAGGGGGTTTGGGCCGTTGGGAGGGGGTTTGGGGGGGTTTTGGGGAGCCTGGGGTGCTGGGAGGGGGTTTGAGCGGGGTTGGGGGGAGCTGGGGTGTTGGGAGGGGGGTTGGGGTGTTCAGGGGGGATTTGGGGTGTTGGGAGGGGGTTTGGGGGGGGTTTGGGGTGTTGGGAGGGGGTTTGGGGGGAGCCTGGGGGAGCCTGGGGTGTTGGGAGGGGGATCTGGGGGGAGCTGGGAGGGGGTTTGGAGGAGGATTGGGGGAGGCCTGGGGTATTGGGAGGAGGTTGGGGGGGGGCTTGGGGGCGTTTGGGGGGAGCCTGGGGTGTTGGGAGGGCGTTTGGGGTGTTGGGAGGGGGTTTGGGGGGAGGTTGGGGTGTTGGGAGGGAGTTTGGGAGGAGCCTGGGGCATTGGGAGGGGGTTTAGGGGGGTTTTGGGGGGGGTTGGGGGGACCTGGGGCTTTGGGAGGGGGTTTGGAGGGGGCTTGGGGTGTTCAGGGGGGAGCCTGGGGTGTTGAGAGGGGGTTTGGGGGGCTTAATGGGGAGCCTGAGGGGATTTGGGGGGGTTTGGGGGGAGCCTGGGGCATTGGGAGGGGGTTTGGGGGGGGTTTGGGGGGGAAATGGGGTGTTGGGAGGGGGTTTGGGGTGTTGGGGGGGAGTTTGGGGTGTTGGGAGGGGGTTTGGGGAGGGTTTGGGGGGAGCCTGGGGTGTTTGGGGTGTTGGGAGGGGGTTTGGGGGGATTGGGGGGGAGTTTGGGGTGTTGGGAAGGGGTTTTGGGGGGATTTGGGGCATTGGGAGGGGGTTTGGGGGGAGCCTGGGGTACTGGGAGGGGGTTTGGGGGGGGTGTTGGGGGGAGCTGGGGTGTTGGGAGGGGGTTTGGGGAGGTTTGGGGTGTTGGGGGGGAGTTTGGGGTGTTGGGAGGGGGTTTGGGGGGATTTGGGGGGTTTTGGGGGGCTCCTGGCACTTTGGGGGGGTTTTGGGGTGCCGGTGAGGTTGGGGGGGGGCATCTCCTCAAAGCCCCCCTGTCCACCGGGTATACCTTTGACGCTACCCACCCCCTCACCGCGGCGGCTCCACACCCCCCTCCTCCCACCCCCCATATTTTGACGACCCCCCCCCCAAATCCTCCCCATGTCCCCCCCCCCCAGAGACCCACCGCACGGTGCTGAACCAGATCCTGCGCCAGTCCACCACCCACCTGGCCGACGGCCCCTTCGCCGTCCTCGTCGACTACATCCGCGTCCTCGACTTCGACGTCAAGCGCAAGTCCGTGGACCCCCATGGTGGGGGGTGGGTTTAGGGGGTGAGGGGGGGTCCCTAAATCCTTTTTTTCCTCCCCCCCCAGGTATTTCAGACAGGAGCTGGAGCGGCTGGACGAGGGGCTGCGCAAGGAGGACATGGCCGTGCACGTCCGCCGCGACCACGTCTTCGAGGACTCCTACCGCGAGCTGCACCGCAAGTCCCCCGAGGAGATGAAGAACCGGCTGTGAGGGACCCCCCAAAAACCCCCCCAGGAACCCCCCCCAAATCCCACAGACCCCCCCCCCAAACCCTCAGACCCCCCCCAAATCCCACAGACCCCCCCCCAAGTCCCCCAACCTCCCTCCTAATCCCCCAAATCCCCCTAAACACCCCAAATCGCACCCAAATCCCCCAACACCCCAAATCCCCCGACCCCCCAAACCCCCAGACCCCCCTAAAATCCTCCAACCTCCCCCCAAATCCCCCCGGTCCCCCCAAACCCCCCCAAATCCCATAGACCCCCCCCAATCCCCCAACCTCCCTCCTAATCCCCCAAATCCCCTAAACCCCACAAATTCCCCTCAAATCCCCCCTCAAAATCCTCCAACTTCCCCCCGACCCCCCAAACCCCCAGACCCCCCTAAATCCCTCCAACCTCCCCCCAAATCCGCCAGACCCCCCCCAAAATCCCCTCAAACACCCCCCAGGACCCCTAAAACATCCCCTAAACCCCCCCAAAACACTCTCCAGCTCCCCCTGAACACCCCCAAGACCCCTAAAACACCCCCCAGGATCCCTAAAACACCCCCTACCCCCCTCAAACACCCCCCAGGCCCCTCAAACACCCCCCAGACCCTCCTAAACACCCCCTAACTCCCCTAAAACACCCCCCAGGATCCCTAAAACACCCCCTACCCCCCCCAAGACTCCTAAAACACCCCCCAGACCCCTCAAACACCCCCCAGACCCTCCTAAACACCCCCTAACTCCCCTAAAATACCCCCTATCCCCCCCAAACACCCCCTATCCCCCCTCCAAACACCCCCCAGCCCCCCCAAACACCCCCCAGCCCCCATGAAACACCCTTCAGGCCCCTCAAACACCCCCCAGGCCCCTCAAACACCCCCCAGACCCTCCTACACACCCCCTAACCCCCCTAAAACACCCCCTACCCCCCCCAAACACCCCCTATCCCCCCTCCAAACACCCCTTAGCCCCTCCTAAACACCCCCCAGCCCCCCCAAACACCCCCCAGCCCCCATGAAACACCCTTCAGGCCCCTCAAACACCCCCCAGGCCCCTCAAACACCCCCCAGACCCTCCTACACACCCCCTAACCCCCCCTAAAACACCCCCCAGGATCCCTAAAACACCCCCTACCCCCCCCCCGAACACCCCCCAGACCCCTAAAACGCCCCACAGACCCCTCTAAACACCCTCCACACCCTCCTAAACACCCCCTACCCCCCCCAAACACCCCCTATCCCCCCTCCAAACACCCCTTAGCCCCTCCTAAACACCCTCCCAGCCCCCCCAAACACCCCCAAGACCCCTAAAACACCACCCAGCCCCCACAAAACACCCTTCAGGCCCCTCAAACAACCCTCAGCCACCCCTAAACCCCCCCAAAACACCCCCCAGCCCCCACGAAACACCCTTCAGGCCCCTCAATCACCCCCCAGCCCCCCCAAAACACCCCCCAGCCCCCATGAAACACCCTTCAGGCCCCTCAAACAACCCTAAACCCCCCCCAAAACACCCCCTGACGTGTGTCTCCCCCCCCACCAGGTACATCGTGTTCGAGGGCGAGGAGGGCCAGGACGCGGGGGGGCTCCTGCGGGAGTGGTACATGATCATCTCGCGGGAGATGTTCAACCCCATGTACGCCCTGTTCCGCACCTCGCCGGGGGACAGGGTCACCTACACCATCAACCCCTCGTCCCACTGCAACCCCAACCACCTCAGCTACTTCAAGTTCGTGGGGCGCATCGTGGCCAAGGCCGTCTACGACAACCGGCTCCTCGAGTGTTACTTCACCCGCTCCTTCTATAAGCACATCCTGGGCAAGTCTGTCCGGTAAGAAAAGGTGGGGGGTGAGCACCCCAGGGGGGTGTTAAACCACCTCACGGGGTGTTGAACCTCCTTCTTGGGGTGTTGAATGACCTTAGAGGGTGTTGAACCACCTCATTGGGTGTTGAACCACGTCATGGGGTGTTGAACCACCTTCATGGGGTGTTGAACCTCTTTCATGGGGTGTTGAACCACCTCACGGGGTGTTGAACCTCCTTCTTGGGGTGTTGAATGACCTTAGAGGGTGTTGAACCACCTCATTGGGTGTTGAACGACCTTAGAGGGTGTTGAACCACCTTCTTGGGGTGTTGAACCACCTCACGGGGTGTTGAACCTCTTGTTGGGGTGTTGAACCTCTTTCATGGGGTGTTGAACCACCTCATGGGGTGTTGAACCTCCTTCTTGGGGTGTTGAATGATCTTAGAGGGTGTTGAACCACCTCATGGGGTGTTGAACCACCTTCATGGGGTGTTGAACCTCTTTCATGGGGTGTTGAACCACCTCATGGGGTGTTGAACCTCTTGTTGGGGTGTTCAACCACCCTCATGGGGTGTAGAAGGGGTGTTGAACCTCCTGGTGGGGTGTTGAACCATCCTCATAGGGTGTAGAACACCTTCATGGGGTGTTGAACCACCCTCATGGGGTGTAGAACCACCTCATGGGGTGTTGAATCCCCTTCATGGAGTGTTGAACCACCTCATGGGGTGTTGAACCTCTTGTTGGGGTGTTCAACCACCCTCATGGGGTGTAGAACACCTTCATGGGGTGTTGAACCCCCTTTTATGGGGTGTCGACCCCCCAGACAAGGTGCTGTCCCCCCCCAAACGCTGTCTGAGCCCCCCCAGACCGTGTCTGTCCCCCCCCTGGGGATACCCCCCACACACAGGTACACGGACATGGAGAGCGAGGACTACCACTTCTACCAGGGCCTCGTCTACCTGCTGGAGAACGATGTCTCCACCCTGGGCTACGACCTCACTTTCAGCACCGAGGTACCTGTCACCCCCCTCGGGGACAGGGACAGCCCCCCTCACCCAAGGGTGCAGGGACCCCCCCAAAAATGAGGCCTCGGGGTCTCCCTGCACCTCAGATGGCCCCATGGATGCCCCAGCGCTGCTCCTGGGCGAGGGTCCTTCTGCTCTGGGGGGTGTCCCCTGTGTCCCTGGGGTGTCCCTTGTACCCCAGGGGTGTCCCCTCTGTCCTAGGGGTGTCCTCCTGGTTTGGGGGAGTCCCCCCCCTCCTTCAGGAGTGTCCCCTCACTGTGTTTGCCCCAGGGGTGTCCCCTGTGTCCCTCGAGGTGTCCCCTCTGTCCTAGGGGTGTCCCCAAGTCCCAGGGTGTCCCTTGTACCCCAGGGGTGTCCCCAAGTCCCACGGGTGTCCCCTGTGTCCCAAGGGTGTCCTCTCTGTCCTGGGGGTGTCCCCAAGTCCCAGGGGTGTCTTCTGTGTCCCAGGGGTGTCCCCTGTGTCCCTGGGGTGTCCCCAAGTCCCACGGGTGTCCCCTGTGTCCCATGGGTGTCCTCTCTGTCTCAGGGATGTCCCCTGTGTCCCTGGGTGTCCCTTGTGCCCCAGGGGTGTCCCCTCTGACCCAGGGGGGTGTCCCTTGTACCCCAGGGGTGTCCCCTCATCCCCTCCTCTTCACCCAACCCACCCTCTGGGGTGTCCCCCCTTCTCCAGGGGTGTCCCCTGTACCCCAGGGGTGTCCCTTGTACCCCAGGGGTGTCCCCTCATCCCCTCCTCCTCACCCAACCCACCCCCTGGGGTGTCCCCCCTTCTCCAGGGGTGTCCCCTGCACCCCAGGGGTGTCCCTTGTGTCCCAGGGGTGTCCCCCCCTCCCTGGGTGCCATCCCCCCAGTGACACCCGCCCTCCCACCCCCTCCAGGTGCAGGAATTCGGGGTGTGCGAGGTGCGGGACCTGAAGCCCAACGGGGCCAACGTGCTGGTGACGGAGGAGAACAAGAAGGAGTACGTCCACCTCGTCTGCCAGATGCGCATGACCGGTGAGCGCCGGCGGGGTTGGGGTGGTGGGGGGGTCCAGGGGGGGTCCTTGACACCCTGACACCCACCTCGATCCCTTTATTGTCCCCTCAGGCGCCATCCGGAAGCAGCTGGCGGCTTTTTTGGAAGGTTTCTACGAGATCATCCCCAAAAGGCTCATCTCCATCTTCACGGAGCAAGAGCTGGAGCTGCTCATCTCGGGGCTGCCCACCATCGACATCGACGACCTCAAGGCCAACACCGAGTACCACAAATACCAGGGCAACTCCATCCAGGTGCGTTTTCACCCCAAAAAAACCTCAAAAAACCTAAATTTGAAGGATTTAAGAGCTTGATGATGGTGTCCCCACCTCAGATCCAGTGGTTCTGGCGAGCGTTGAGGTCCTTCGACCAAGCGGACCGGGCCAAGTTCCTGCAGTTCGTGACGGGGACGTCGAAGGTGCCGCTTCAGGGTTTCGCCGCCCTCGAAGGGATGAACGGCATCCAGAAGTTCCAGATCCACCGCGACGATCGCTCCACCGACCGCCTGCCCTCCGCCCACACCTGGTACGGGGACGTGGGGACACGTGGGGGGACGTGGGGACACGTGGGGGGACGTGGGGACACGTGGGGGGCACGGCGAGGGGGGTGTGGGGACGTACGGGGTGAGGGATGTGAGGGTGGTGGGATGGGGGATACAAGAGGGGACACAGGGGTGAGGTGGCACCAGGGGGATGTGGGGACACGGGGGTGAGGTGGCACTAGGGGGACAGGGGGACACAAGGGTGCTGGGGGACGAGGGGGGACATGGGTGAGGTGGCAGCGGGGGGACGTGGAGATGTGGGGACACAGGAGTGAGGTGGCACCGGGGGGACGTGGGGATGTGGGGACACATGGGTGAGGTGGCACCGGGGGGACATGGGGACAGGGATGGGGATGCAGAGGTGAGGTGGCACCGGGGGGACGTGGGGATGTGGAGACACATGGGTGAGGTGGCACCAGGGGGACGTGGGGACAGGGATGGGGATGCAGAGGTGAGGTGGCACCAGGGGGACATGGGGATGTGGGGACACATGGGTGAGGTGGCACCGGGGGGACATGGGGATGTGGGGACACATGGGTGAGGTGGCACCAGGGGGACATGGGGACAGGGATGGGGATGCAGAGGTGAGGTGGCACCGGGGGGACATGGGGATGTGGGGACACATGGGTGAGGTGGCACCGGGGGGACGTGGGGACACATGGGTGAGGTGGCACCAGGGTGACGTGGGGACAGGGATGGGGATGCAGAGGTGAGGTGGCACTGGGAGGACATATGGACACAGGTGAGGTGGCATTGGGGGGACACAGGGACACAGAGGTGAGGTGGCACCGGGGGGATGTGGGGACACAGAGGTGAGGTGGCACCGGGGGGACATGGGGACAGGGATGGGACATAGAGGTGAGATGGCACTGGGAGGACATGTGGACACAGGTGAGGTGGCATTGGGGGGACACAGGGACACAGAGGTGAGGTGGCACCAGGGGGATGTGGGGACACAGGGGTGAGGTGGCACTGAGGGGACATGGGGACAAGGATGGGGACATAGAGGTGAGGTGGCAGTGGGAGGACATATGGACACAGGTGAGGTGGCATTGGGGGGACACAGGGGTGAGGTGGCACCAGGGTGACATGGGGAGAGGGATGGGGATGCAGAGGTGAGGTGGCACTGGGAGGACATATGGACACAGGTGAGGTGGCATTGGGGGGACACAGGGACACAGAGGTGAGGTGGCACCAGGGGGATGTGGGGACACGGGTGAGGTGGCACTGAGGGGACATGGGGACAGGGATGGGGATGCAGAGGTGAGGTGGCACTAGGGGGACATGGGGACACAAGGACCAGGGTGCGGGGGGATGCAGGGGGACATGGGTGAGGTGGCACCGGGGCGATGTGGGGACACATGGGTGAGGTGGCATTGGGGGACATGGGGACAGGGATGGGGACACACAAGTGAGGTGGCATTGGGTGGGATGGGGACATGGGCAGGGATGTGGGGACACAGAGGTGAGGTGGCAGTGGGGGACAGGGATGGGGGACACAAGATGGGGACACGGGGGTGAGGTGGCACTGGGGGGACATGGGGCCACCAGGGCGGGGCGCTGGGGTGGGATGGGGACACAGGGGTGAGGTGGCACCGGGGGATGACAACGGGGCCAAAGATGGCACCTGAGGCCCTCTAGGTCCAACCCCACACACACACCAAGCCACGGGGCCACCTTGGCGTGGGGTTGGGCCACCCCGGGGTGGGGTGACAGCGCCAGCAGGAGGTGACACGAGGAGGTGACACTCGTGTCCCCCCCCCTCGCAGCTTCAACCAGCTGGACCTGCCGGCCTACGAGAGCTACGAGAAGCTGCGGCACATGTTGCTCTTGGCCATCCAGGAGTGCTCCGAGGGCTTCGGCCTGGCCTAGGCCCCGCGGGGACACTGAGGGGGGGGGGGGGACACCCCAAACCCCCCCCCCACGGCGCCCGGCAGCTCTATAAATATATATATATATTTTTTTGGTTTCCGTTGGCTTTTTTTTTGGCTTTTTTTTTGGTGGTTTTATTGTTATTTTTGAGGGTTTTGGGGTGTTTTGTTTGTTTTGGGGTTTGGTTTTTTTTTGCTCTGTTGGGGGGGGGGGGCTCATCCCTTCCCCCCCCTTCCCACCCCCGTGTTGGGGTTTCGGGGGGCTAAAACCCCCCTAAATTATATATAAAAGGTTCCGGCCCCTTCCCCCCCCCCCAAAATTGAGAGAAAAAGGTTAAAAAGGAATAAAAAAAGTGCACTCTTGGTAAGGGCAGTCGCGGTCGTTTTTGGCGGGAAGGGGAGGTCAGGGCAGCGCCATCTTGGGGGGGGAGGCGGCAGGAGGCGGCGGCCATGTTGCGTGTGGCAACGGGCCCGTAAACCTATGGGCGGCGTCCGCCATCTTGAGTGTGGCACTACGTGACTTTCCCGCCTTTATGGTGTCCGCCATCTTGTCGTGGCGGCCATATTGAGTGTGGCACTAAGCGACCTTCCCGCCTTTATAGTATCCACCATCTTGGGTGTGGCACTACGTGACTTTCCCGCCTTTATCGTGTCCGCCATTTTGGGTGTGGCGGCCATGTTGGGTGTGGCACTAAGTGTCCTTCCTGCCTTCATGGTGTCTGCCATCTTGGGTGTGGCATCACGTGACCTTCCCGTCTTTGTAGCGCCATCTTGAGTGTGGCACAACGTGACTTTCCCGCCTTTATACTGTCCGCCATCTTGGGTGTGGCGGCCATCTTGAGTGTGGCACTAAGCGACTTTCCCGCTTTTATACTGTGGCCGCCATCTTGGGTGTGGCGGCCATCTTGAGTGTGGCACTAAGCGACCTTCCCGCCTTTATAGTGTCCGCCATCTTGGGTGTGGCACTAAGTGATCTTCCCGCCTTCATGGTGTCCGCCATCTTGGGTGTGGTGGCCATGTTGAGTGTGGCACTACGTGATTTCCCCGTCTTTATGATGTGGCCGCCATCTTGGGTGTGGCACTACGTGACCTTCCCGACTTTCTAGTGTCCGCCGTCTTGAGTGTGGCACTAAGTTTCCTTCCCGCCTTCATGGTGTCCGCCATCTTGGGTGTGACAGCCATATTGGGTGTGGCACTAAGTGACCTTCCCGTCTTTAGTGTGTTCGCCATCTTGGGTGTGGCGGTCATCTTGGGTGTGATCGTTGCCGCCATCTTGGGTGTGGCGGCGGGAGGCGGCGGTGGCCATCTTGGGTGTGGCACGGGCACTCGGGCGCAAGGGGGAGGTGGGGGTTTCCCGTCGCGCCGGAAGTGACGTCGCAGCGAGGCGGAAGGCAGCAGCACCGGCGTGAGCCTTTGGCTGGGGAGGGGGGGGGCGCAGCCATGACCCGCTCCCGTGAGTCCTGGGGGGGGCTGAGGAGGGGTTTGGGGGTCGGGGGGTTTTAGGGGACCCCTCCCCTTCACTCTGCCCCTCTCCACAGGGCGACAAGTCGAGGCCGCCCGGAAAAAGCGGGTCCAGGTGAGCCGGGGGGAGGGTTACCGGCCCCCCCAAACCCTGGGGGACGTTGAGGGGGGGGGGACCGGCTTGGTTTTGGGGTGCCAGCCCCCCATTCCGTGTGTCCCCCTCCCCATGCAGGGAAAACGCTGGAAGGCAGCGGGGAAGAAGGACCCGGGGGTGCCGCAGCTGGGCCGCTTCGCCGCCCACGTCCAGCAGCAGCAAGAAAACAGGCAGAAAAGGG
>NW_027167546.1:0-18185 GCF_013368605.1 Nyctibius grandis
AATATTTATTTTTTTAATGGTGTACAAAATGTACAGATAAGAAATTGATGATGTTTAAGAGAAATAGCTATTCTAACAAAGATGCTGTACACTTCAGGTGCAATAAGACCTGTAAAGGAGAAATGTGGTACTAAACAGGAGGTTGGGCATTTTGGATGGTATGTACAACAGAGCCAGTTATGCATATCACCTTTAAGTTATTTGTGCCCTCTGGAAAGACATTCGAAGAATTGCATACTAGCGAGAAGAGGTATGTTTGCTTGTCCACCAAAATCTCTGTTGCTTGGGATGTTTTGTGTGGCAATTTTAAATATTGTTCCCAAATATTGATTGGAAAGTGGTACTGCAGCAAATGGCTATTGTTAGTTTATATTTTCAGTCGTGGTTAAGTAGTGTGTGGGATGACTGAGGGTGGTGATTGCAAACTGGAAGGTAGCTTTTCCTGCCTTCATTTTATTTTTTTCTGGCTTTTCTGCTGTATTCTAGTAGGTCAGAAAGTCTGAAGTTTGCAGATTGTTACTTAAAAGTGTGCAAGGATAAAAATTATTTTCCAAAGCTGTATTTTCTTAGCAATTGTTCTTAAAAATACTGGACAGAGGCATGTAGGGTGACCCTTCTGGACACAGGCATGGTTGGTTATGGCATGTGTAAGTTCGTAAAGGTAGAGGTGCAGGACTAGGGACCAGAGCTACTGGCACTTGCTAGCTTAGCAGTGTGAAAGGTCTGTACTGCTCAGTCCACTGGTTCGTTGCAGGCCAAATGTTTTTGCCCCATGTGTCCTCTCTGGAAGATCTTCATGATGTTGTGATGCTCACCAGTGTGCAGCATGCTGTGTAGATGTGTACAGCTCTGTAATACTGCCTCGGTTACAAGGGATAGGGCAGACAGTAATTGTACATCAGTAAGCACTGGTGTCCCCGCTTGTCGTACTGCTAGGCAATCGAGAGTATGTATACACCTGCCCTTGCTGCCCAGCTAGCACAGTTCGGTTCAGGAAGGCAAAAAGTAGCATGGTGTACTTGCAATCAAGGGATGGGAGCTTTGCTTCACTGACTGCAGTGCTCTGTCGAGAGAGACTCCAGGCTCGTGTCTGTCCAGACCTGCACAAACTATCTAGTATAGAGTTAGGTCCAATTTAAACTCCATCTCTAAGATATTTTGCGTTTTTGGACTTGATCAAACTCAGGTCTACCTGCAAACTCATGCTGGAGTTCATCGCTGGCTATCCTAGAAGAGAGGCAGACCCACAGATTCCAAGGTGGGTAAAAAGAAGAAAGGCTCAGAAAGGCAGGAATGACAGCAAAATTGTTGTAGCATGGATAGCCCCAGCTTTCTTGGCAACATACTGCTTCAGAGCAGGTCAGAGAAGTTCCCACTGATGCATACTCTGGGGACGTGTGTCTGTCACTTTCAGCAACCAGAGTGATGACATTTCTACCTTCCCTAATGAGAAACAGTTGCAAAGATCAGTAAAACTTGCTGCTGTGAAATACTTCCTGTGACTTCATTTGAAATACTCCAGCTTTGCACAAGGCAATCTTATTATATCCCATTCTCCCTAGCTTTCTATCAGGCTTCCATGCCAGATATTTATTCTCAGAAGTCATATATAAGACTTCTTTCCCAGTTACACAGATTTTTGTGCCCTTTCTGTGACCCTCTAGGGCTTCCAGACATGATATTTCTATATGGCCCTCTATATGTTAGGAAATTCCGCCTACAGCTGTGCATAAGAGCATTCCATGCTTTGCATCAGAGATGTGTGTTGGCTTGGACCGAAATGTGTAGGTCTTTCTCACATGGTATCTATTTTATTTTTCTGTGAGAGCATTGTGAATATTTGGATGGGTTTTATATGCTTATTAATGTGGTTGTTTCCTGTTATTTTAAAATACAAACTATAGAACTATCTGGTTTGGATTTCACCTTTACCCTGTAGGTCTTCTGTTTCTTACTCCTTTATCACAGCCTGAGACTGCATCCTGGAATGTCCCCGACTTCTGCCCTGCAATCTTTCTGGCTGGACCAGCACCCTGGATTTGCTGGCTTATTCAAGTGGAAATGACCATTTCTCTCGGCCTCCACACGTATCACCTTAATAAATACCCTTACTAGTATTCCTTAGGAGTTTTTAAACCGAAAAGATGTGCTTCTCTGGCTCTTGTTTGCCCAAATACTTTTGTTTGCATCCAAATCTTTTCCCAGTGTTTTTCAGTAACAGGAGGGGAGAGGGAAGTGGCTGGAGGTTAGGAATCCTGCCTAGAGCTAAAACACCTGAGACTTCTGCCACTGCCCTCTTCAGAGAGGGGTCCTCAACTTCTCTGCCACGAAGGTGAAGAAGGAGCCCTTCCCCCTGTAAATGGTGCTTTGCTCTCTCTGTCTGGCATGTGGCCTTAATGTCTTCGTTCCCTGTGTATGGTCAGTACTGGGTGCCTGAAAGGATCAGGGTGGTGAAAAGGAAACCCTGGTGCCTTGAGAGAGGCCAGTCCCCAGGAGCTGCTCCTTTACCCCAGGGCCCTTGGCATTCCTGACCCCCTGGCAGGTCTGTGGGGTGCTCTCTTGCCTAGGCTCTCTTGCCTAGGAAATACTGAGCACACACATATTGCCATGAGGCAAAAAGCTCTTGTTCTAGTGCACTCCTCTCCTTGTCCTAAGCCATCTTACAAGCCCAAGGAGTCTGTACCTACTGTTTCACAGGCAGAAACTATGAGAACAGTTCATCAGAAAGTAAGGAGATAAAATATCCTTCAGAGGAAGAGGGTGGAGGGAAGTGAGAGGAAAAGATGACAGAACAGAAAGTGCCCCAGAGGAAGAATCAAACAAGCCCGGAGACCCATTATTGTTGGGGCTGTGAAAGGCCTCACATGGGACGATTGCAGGCAGGAATAGCCTACAGGGCTGGCACCTTTGTTGTAGGAGCAATCTGCGGATATTCATATTTCCGAGCCTGGCTCTCGGCTATTTGTTTTTTTGGACATAGTGTGAAACATTTGGACTTTTGGGTAGGTAAACAAGCCCGGAGCCCCATTGTTGTTGGGGCTGTGAAAGTGCTGACATGGGACGATTGCAGACAGGAATAGTCTACAGGGCTGGCACCTTTGTCGTGGGAGCAATCTGCAGACGTTCGCATTTCCGAGACTGGCTCTCGGATATTTTTCTTGGAAGTACTGTTAAACGTTTCAACTTTTGGGACGGTAATCAAGCCCGGAGCCCCATCGTTGTTGGGGCTTTGAAAGGGCTGACATGGGACGACTGCAGGCAGGAATATCCTACAGGGCTGGCACCTTTGTTGTGGGAGCAATCTGCGGACGTTCGCATTTTGGACTCTGGCTCTCATTTATTTCTATTTTTGGGCATAGTGTGAAACGTTTGAAATTTTGGGTAGGTAAAAAACACAGAGGCCCATTGTTGTTGGGCTGTGAAAGGGCTGACAGGGGACGACTGCAGGCAGGAATAGACTATAGGGCTGGAACCTTTGTCGTGGGAGCAATCTGCGGATGTTCGCAATTTGGTGCCAGGCTCTCGGCTATTTTTCTTGGACATAGTGTGAAACGTTTGGATTTTTGGGTAGGTAAACAAGCCCGGATCACCATTGTTGTTGGGGCTGTGAAAGGGCTGACAGGGGACGATTAGAGGCAGGAATAGCTTACAGGCCTGGCACCTTTGTTGTGGGAGCAATCCGCAGACGTTCATATTTCCGCTGCCTGGCTCTCGGATATTTTTCTTGGACATAGTGTGAAACGTTTGTACCTTTGGGTAGGTAAAAAACCTAGAGCCCCATTGTTGTTGGACTGTGAAAGTGCTGACATGGGACGACTGCAGGCAGCAATAGCCTACAGGGCGGGAACCTTTGTTGTGGGAGCAATCTGCGGACGATCGCATTTCCGAGCCTGGCTCCTGGCCAATTCTTTTTTTCGACATAGTGTGAAACGTTTGGACTTTTGGGTAGGTAAAGAATCCTGGAGCCCCATTGTTGTTGGGGTTGTGAAAGGCCTGACAGGGGACAATTGCAGGCAGGAATAGATTACAGGGCTGGCACCTTTGTTCTGAGAGCAACCTGCGGACGTTCGCATTTTGGAGCCTGGCTTCCAGATATTTCTTTTTTTGGTCTTAGTGTGAAAAGTTTGGAATTTTGGGTAGTTAAACTCCAGGCTCCAAAATGCGAACGTCCGCAGATTGCTCCCACAACAAAGGTGCAGGCCTTAAGAGCTATTGCTGGCTGCAATCGTCCCATGTCAGCCCTTTCACAGCCCAACAACCATGGGGCTCCGGGCTTGGTTACCTAACCAAAAGTCCAAACGTTTCCCACTACGGCCGAGAAAAAGCCGAGGCGAGAGCCAGGCTCCAAAATGCGAACGTCCGCAGATTGCTCCCACAACAAAGGTGCAGGCCTTAAGAGCTATTGCTGGCTGCAATCGTCCCATGTCAGCCCTTTCACAGCCCAACAACCATGGGGCTCCGGGCTTGGTTTCCTAAGCCAAAAGTCCAAACGTTTCCCACTACGGCCGAGAAAAAGCCGAGGCGAGAGCCAGGCTCCAAAATGCGAACGTCCGCAGATTGCTCCCACAACAAAGGTGCAGGCCTTAAGAGCTATTGCTGGCTGCAATCGTCCCATGTCAGCCCTTTCACAGCCCCAACAACCATGGGGCTCCGGGCTTGGTTACCTAAGACAAAAGTCCAAACGTTTCCCACTACGGCCGAGAAAAAGCCGAGGCGAGAGCCAGGCTCCAAAATGCGAACGTCCGCAGATTGCTCCCACAACAAAGGTGCAGGCCTTAAGAGCTATTGCTGGCTGCAATCGTCCCATGTCAGCCCTTTCACAGCCCAAAAACCATGGGGCTCCGGGCTTGGTTACTAAGCCAAAAGTCCAAACGTTTCCCACTACGGCCGAGAAAAAGCCGAGGCGAGAGCCAGGCTCCAAAATGCGAACGTCCGCAGATTGCTCCCACAACAAAGGTGCAGGCCTTAAGAGCTATTGCTGGCTGCAATCGTCCCATGTCAGCCCTTTCACAGCCCAAAAACCATGGGGCTCCGGGCTTGTTACCTACCAAAAGTCCAAACGTTTCCCACTACGGCCGAGAAAAAGCCGAGGCGAGAGCCAGGCTCCAAAATGCGAACGTCCGCAGATTGCTCCCACAACAAAGGTGCAGGCCTTAAGAGCTATTGCTGGCTGCAATCGTCCCATGTCAGCCCTTTCACAGCCCAAAAACCATGGGGCTCCGGGCTTGGTTACTAAGCCAAAAGTCCAAACGTTTCCCACTACGGCCGAGAAAAAGCCGAGGCGAGAGCCAGGCTCCAAAATGCGAACGTCCGCAGATTGCTCCCACAACAAAGGTGCAGGCCTTAAGAGCTATTGCTGGCTGCAATCGTCCCATGTCAGCCCTTTCACAGCCCAAAAACCATGGGGCTCCGGGCTTGGTTACCTAACCAAAAGTCCAAACGTTTCCCACTACGGCCGAGAAAAAGCCGAGGCGAGAGCCAGGCTCCAAAATGCGAACGTCCGCAGATTGCTCCCACAACAAAGGTGCAGGCCTTAAGAGCTATTGCTGGCTGCAATCGTCCCATGTCAGCCCTTTCACAGCCCAAAAACCATGGGGCTCCGGGCTTGGTTACTAAGCCAAAAGTCCAAACGTTTCCCACTACGGCCGAGAAAAAGCCGAGGCGAGAGCCAGGCTCCAAAATGCGAACGTCCGCAGATTGCTCCCACAACAAAGGTGCAGGCCTTAAGAGCTATTGCTGGCTGCAATCGTCCCATGTCAGCCCTTTCACAGCCCAAAAACCATGGGGCTCCGGGCTTGGTTACCTAAGCCAAAAGTCCAAACGTTTCCCACTACGGCCGAGAAAAAGCCGAGGCGAGAGCCAGGCTCCAAAATGCGAACGTCCGCAGATTGCTCCCACAACAAAGGTGCAGGCCTTAAGAGCTATTGCTGGCTGCAATCGTCCCATGTCAGCCCTTTCACAGCCCAACAACCATGGGGCTCCGGGCTTGGTTACTAAGCCAAAAGTCCAAACGTTTCCCACTACGGCCGAGAAAAAGCCGAGGCGAGAGCCAGGCTCCAAAATGCGAACGTCCGCAGATTGCTCCCACAACAAAGGTGCAGGCCTTAAGAGCTATTGCTGGCTGCAATCGTCCCATGTCAGCCCTTTCACAGCCCAAAAACCATGGGGCTCCGGGCTTGTTTACCTACCAAAAGTCCAAACGTTTCCCACTACGGCCGAGAAAAAGCCGAGGCGAGAGCCAGGCTCCAAAATGCGAACGTCCGCAGATTGCTCCCACAACAAAGGTGCAGGCCTTAAGAGCTATTGCTGGCTGCAATCGTCCCATGTCAGCCCTTTCACAGCCCAACAACCATGGGGCTCCGGGCTTGGTTACCTAACCAAAAGTCCAAACGTTTCCCACTACGGCCGAGAAAAAGCCGAGGCGAGAGCCAGGCTCCAAAATGCGAACGTCCGCAGATTGCTCCCACAACAAAGGTGCAGGCCTTAAGAGCTATTGCTGGCTGCAATCGTCCCATGTCAGCCCTTTCACAGCCCAAAAACCATGGGGCTCCGGGCTTGGTTACTAAGCCAAAAGTCCAAACGTTTCCCACTACGGCCGAGAAAAAGCCGAGGCGAGAGCCAGGCTCCAAAATGCGAACGTCCGCAGATTGCTCCCACAACAAAGGTGCAGGCCTTAAGAGCTATTGCTGGCTGCAATCGTCCCATGTCAGCCCTTTCACAGCCCAAAAACCATGGGGCTCCGGGCTTGGTTACTAAGCCAAAAGTCCAAACGTTTCCCACTACGGCCGAGAAAAAGCCGAGGCGAGAGCCAGGCTCCAAAATGCGAACGTCCGCAGATTGCTCCCACAACAAAGGTGCAGGCCTTAAGAGCTATTGCTGGCTGCAATCGTCCCATGTCAGCCCTTTCACAGCCCAAAAACCATGGGGCTCCGGGCTTGGTTACCTAAGCCAAAAGTCCAAACGTTTCCCACTACGGCCGAGAAAAAGCCGAGGCGAGAGCCAGGCTCCAAAATGCGAACGTCCGCAGATTGCTCCCACAACAAAGGTGCAGGCCTTAAGAGCTATTGCTGGCTGCAATCGTCCCATGTCAGCCCTTTCACAGCCCAAAAACCATGGGGCTCCGGGCTTGTTTACCTACCAAAAGTCCAAACGTTTCCCACTACGGCCGAGAAAAAGCCGAGGCGAGAGCCAGGCTCCAAAATGCGAACGTCCGCAGATTGCTCCCACAACAAAGGTGCAGGCCTTAAGAGCTATTGCTGGCTGCAATCGTCCCATGTCAGCCCTTTCACAGCCCAAAAACCATGGGGCTCCGGGCTTGGTTACCTAAGCCAAAAGTCCAAACGTTTCCCACTACGGCCGAGAAAAAGCCGAGGCGAGAGCCAGGCTCCAAAATGCGAACGTCCGCAGATTGCTCCCACAACAAAGGTGCAGGCCTTAAGAGCTATTGCTGGCTGCAATCGTCCCATGTCAGCCCTTTCACAGCCCCAACAACCATGGGGCTCCGGGCTTGGTTACTAAGCCAAAAGTCCAAACGTTTCCCACTACGGCCGAGAAAAAGCCGAGGCGAGAGCCAGGCTCCAAAATGCGAACGTCCGCAGATTGCTCCCACAACAAAGGTGCAGGCCTTAAGAGCTATTGCTGGCTGCAATCGTCCCATGTCAGCCCTTTCACAGCCCAAAAACCATGGGGCTCCGGGCTTGGTTACCTAAGCCAAAAGTCCAAACGTTTCCCACTACGGCCGAGAAAAAGCCGAGGCGAGAGCCAGGCTCCAAAATGCGAACGTCCGCAGATTGCTCCCACAACAAAGGTGCAGGCCTTAAGAGCTATTGCTGGCTGCAATCGTCCCATGTCAGCCCTTTCACAGCCCAAAAACCATGGGGCTCCGGGCTTGGTTACTAAGCCAAAAGTCCAAACGTTTCCCACTACGGCCGAGAAAAAGCCGAGGCGAGAGCCAGGCTCCAAAATGCGAACGTCCGCAGATTGCTCCCACAACAAAGGTGCAGGCCTTAAGAGCTATTGCTGGCTGCAATCGTCCCATGTCAGCCCTTTCACAGCCCAACAACCATGGGGCTCCGGGCTTGGTTACCTACCAAAAGTCCAAACGTTTCCCACTACGGCCGAGAAAAAGCCGAGGCGAGAGCCAGGCTCCAAAATGCGAACGTCCGCAGATTGCTCCCACAACAAAGGTGCAGGCCTTAAGAGCTATTGCTGGCTGCAATCGTCCCATGTCAGCCCTTTCACAGCCCAAAAACCATGGGGCTCCGGGCTTGGTTACTAAGCCAAAAGTCCAAACGTTTCCCACTACGGCCGAGAAAAAGCCGAGGCGAGAGCCAGGCTCCAAAATGCGAACGTCCGCAGATTGCTCCCACAACAAAGGTGCAGGCCTTAAGAGCTATTGCTGGCTGCAATCGTCCCATGTCAGCCCTTTCACAGCCCAAAAACCATGGGGCTCCGGGCTTGGTTACTAAGCCAAAAGTCCAAACGTTTCCCACTACGGCCGAGAAAAAGCCGAGGCGAGAGCCAGGCTCCAAAATGCGAACGTCCGCAGATTGCTCCCACAACAAAGGTGCAGGCCTTAAGAGCTATTGCTGGCTGCAATCGTCCCATGTCAGCCCTTTCACAGCCCAAAAACCATGGGGCTCCGGGCTTGGTTACTAAGCCAAAAGTCCAAACGTTTCCCACTACGGCCGAGAAAAAGCCGAGGCGAGAGCCAGGCTCCAAAATGCGAACGTCCGCAGATTGCTCCCACAACAAAGGTGCAGGCCTTAAGAGCTATTGCTGGCTGCAATCGTCCCATGTCAGCCCTTTCACAGCCCAACAACCATGGGGCTCCGGGCTTGGTTACCTAGCCAAAAGTCCAAACGTTTCCCACTACGGCCGAGAAAAAGCCGAGGCGAGAGCCAGGCTCCAAAATGCGAACGTCCGCAGATTGCTCCCACAACAAAGGTGCAGGCCTTAAGAGATATTGCTGGCTGCAATCGTCCCATGTCAGCCCTTTCACAGCCCAAAAACCATGGGGCTCCGGGCTTGGTTACCTAAGCCAAAAGTCCAAACGTTTCCCACTACGGCCGAGAAAAAGCCGAGGCGAGAGCCAGGCTCCAAAATGCGAACGTCCGCAGATTGCTCCCACAACAAAGGTGCAGGCCTTAAGAGCTATTGCTGGCTGCAATCGTCCCATGTCAGCCCTTTCACAGCCCAACAACCATGGGGCTCCGGGCTTGGTTACTAAGCCAAAAGTCCAAACGTTTCCCACTACGGCCGAGAAAAAGCCGAGGCGAGAGCCAGGCTCCAAAATGCGAACGTCCGCAGATTGCTCCCACAACAAAGGTGCAGGCCTTAAGAGCTATTGCTGGCTGCAATCGTCCCATGTCAGCCCTTTCACAGCCCAAAAACCATGGGGCTCCGGGCTTGGTTACCTAACCAAAAGTCCAAACGTTTCCCACTACGGCCGAGAAAAAGCCGAGGCGAGAGCCAGGCTCCAAAATGCGAACGTCCGCAGATTGCTCCCACAACAAAGGTGCAGGCCTTAAGAGCTATTGCTGGCTGCAATCGTCCCATGTCAGCCCTTTCACAGCCCAAAAACCATGGGGCTCCGGGCTTGTTTACCTAAGCCAAAAGTCCAAACGTTTCCCACTACGGCCGAGAAAAAGCCGAGGCGAGAGCCAGGCTCCAAAATGCGAACGTCCGCAGATTGCTCCCACAACAAAGGTGCAGGCCTTAAGAGCTATTGCTGGCTGCAATCGTCCCATGTCAGCCCTTTCACAGCCCAAAAACCATGGGGCTCCGGGCTTGGTTACTAAGCCAAAAGTCCAAACGTTTCCCACTACGGCCGAGAAAAAGCCGAGGCGAGAGCCAGGCTCCAAAATGCGAACGTCCGCAGATTGCTCCCACAACAAAGGTGCAGGCCTTAAGAGCTATTGCTGGCTGCAATCGTCCCATGTCAGCCCTTTCACAGCCCCAACAACCATGGGGCTCCGGGCTTGTTTACCTAAGCCAAAAGTCCAAACGTTTCCCACTACGGCCGAGAAAAAGCCGAGGCGAGAGCCAGGCTCCAAAATGCGAACGTCCGCAGATTGCTCCCACAACAAAGGTGCAGGCCTTAAGAGCTATTGCTGGCTGCAATCGTCCCATGTCAGCCCTTTCACAGCCCAAAAACCATGGGGCTCCGGGCTTGGTTACCTAACCAAAAGTCCAAACGTTTCCCACTACGGCCGAGAAAAAGCCGAGGCGAGAGCCAGGCTCCAAAATGCGAACGTCCGCAGATTGCTCCCACAACAAAGGTGCAGGCCTTAAGAGCTATTGCTGGCTGCAATCGTCCCATGTCAGCCCTTTCACAGCCCAAAAACCATGGGGCTCCGGGCTTGGTTACCTAACCAAAAGTCCAAACGTTTCCCACTACGGCCGAGAAAAAGCCGAGGCGAGAGCCAGGCTCCAAAATGCGAACGTCCGCAGATTGCTCCCACAACAAAGGTGCAGGCCTTAAGAGCTATTGCTGGCTGCAATCGTCCCATGTCAGCCCTTTCACAGCCCAAAAACCATGGGGCTCCGGGCTTGTTACCTACCAAAAGTCCAAACGTTTCCCACTACGGCCGAGAAAAAGCCGAGGCGAGAGCCAGGCTCCAAAATGCGAACGTCCGCAGATTGCTCCCACAACAAAGGTGCAGGCCTTAAGAGCTATTGCTGGCTGCAATCGTCCCATGTCAGCCCTTTCACAGCCCAAAAACCATGGGGCTCCGGGCTTGGTTACTAAGCCAAAAGTCCAAACGTTTCCCACTACGGCCGAGAAAAAGCCGAGGCGAGAGCCAGGCTCCAAAATGCGAACGTCCGCAGATTGCTCCCACAACAAAGGTGCAGGCCTTAAGAGCTATTGCTGGCTGCAATCGTCCCATGTCAGCCCTTTCACAGCCCAAAAACCATGGGGCTCCGGGCTTGGTTACCTAGCCAAAAGTCCAAACGTTTCCCACTACGGCCGAGAAAAAGCCGAGGCGAGAGCCAGGCTCCAAAATGCGAACGTCCGCAGATTGCTCCCACAACAAAGGTGCAGGCCTTAAGAGCTATTGCTGGCTGCAATCGTCCCATGTCAGCCCTTTCACAGCCCAACAACCATGGGGCTCCGGGCTTGTTTATAACCCAAAAGTCCAAACGTTTCCCACTACGGCCGAGAAAAAGCCGAGGCGAGAGCCAGGCTCCAAAATGCGAACGTCCGCAGATTGCTCCCACAACAAAGGTGCAGGCCTTAGAAGCTATTGCTGGCTGCAATCGTCCCATGTCAGCCCTTTCACAGCCCAAAAACCATGGGGCTCCGGGCTTGGTTACCTAAGCCAAAAGTCCAAACGTTTCCCACTACGGCCGAGAAAAAGCCGAGGCGAGAGCCAGGCTCCAAAATGCGAACGTCCGCAGATTGCTCCCACAACAAAGGTGCAGGCCTTAAGAGCTATTGCTGGCTGCAATCGTCCCATGTCAGCCCTTTCACAGCCCAAAAACCATGGGGCTCCGGGCTTGGTTACCTAAGCCAAAAGTCCAAACGTTTCCCACTACGGCCGAGAAAAAGCCGAGGCGAGAGCCAGGCTCCAAAATGCGAACGTCCGCAGATTGCTCCCACAACAAAGGTGCAGGCCTTAAGAGCTATTGCTGGCTGCAATCGTCCCATGTCAGCCCTTTCACAGCCCAAAAACCATGGGGCTCCGGGCTTGGTTACCTACCAAAAGTCCAAACGTTTCCCACTACGGCCGAGAAAAAGCCGAGGCGAGAGCCAGGCTCCAAAATGCGAACGTCCGCAGATTGCTCCCACAACAAAGGTGCAGGCCTTAAGAGCTATTGCTGGCTGCAATCGTCCCATGTCAGCCCTTTCACAGCCCAAAAACCATGGGGCTCCGGGCTTGGTTACCTAAGCCAAAAGTCCAAACGTTTCCCACTACGGCCGAGAAAAAGCCGAGGCGAGAGCCAGGCTCCAAAATGCGAACGTCCGCAGATTGCTCCCACAACAAAGGTGCAGGCCTTAAGAGCTATTGCTGGCTGCAATCGTCCCATGTCAGCCCTTTCACAGCCCAAAAACCATGGGGCTCCGGGCTTGGTTACCTAGCCAAAAGTCCAAACGTTTCCCACTACGGCCGAGAAAAAGCCGAGGCGAGAGCCAGGCTCCAAAATGCGAACGTCCGCAGATTGCTCCCACAACAAAGGTGCAGGCCTTAAGAGCTATTGCTGGCTGCAATCGTCCCATGTCAGCCCTTTCACAGCCCAAAAACCATGGGGCTCCGGGCTTGGTTACCTACCCAAAAGTCCAAACGTTTCCCACTACGGCCGAGAAAAAGCCGAGGCGAGAGCCAGGCTCCAAAATGCGAACGTCCGCAGATTGCTCCCACAACAAAGGTGCAGGCCTTAAGAGCTATTGCTGGCTGCAATCGTCCCATGTCAGCCCTTTCACAGCCCAAAAACCATGGGGCTCCGGGCTTGGTTACTACGCCAAAAGTCCAAACGTTTCCCACTACGGCCGAGAAAAAGCCGAGGCGAGAGCCAGGCTCCAAAATGCGAACGTCCGCAGATTGCTCCCACAACAAAGGTGCAGGCCTTAAGAGCTATTGCTGGCTGCAATCGTCCCATGTCAGCCCTTTCACAGCCCAAAAACCATGGGGCTCCGGGCTTGGTTACCTAAGCAAAAGTCCAAACGTTTCCCACTACGGCCGAGAAAAAGCCGAGGCGAGAGCCAGGCTCCAAAATGCGAACGTCCGCAGATTGCTCCCACAACAAAGGTGCAGGCCTTAAGAGCTATTGCTGGCTGCAATCGTCCCATGTCAGCCCTTTCACAGCCCAAAAACCATGGGGCTCCGGGCTTGGTTACCTAAGCCAAAAGTCCAAACGTTTCCCACTACGGCCGAGAAAAAGCCGAGGCGAGAGCCAGGCTCCAAAATGCGAACGTCCGCAGATTGCTCCCACAACAAAGGTGCAGGCCTTAAGAGCTATTGCTGGCTGCAATCGTCCCATGTCAGCCCTTTCACAGCCCAAAAACCATGGGGCTCCGGGCTTGTTTACTAAGCCAAAAGTCCAAACGTTTCCCACTACGGCCGAGAAAAAGCCGAGGCGAGAGCCAGGCTCCAAAATGCGAACGTCCGCAGATTGCTCCCACAACAAAGGTGCAGGCCTTAAGAGCTATTGCTGGCTGCAATCGTCCCATGTCAGCCCTTTCACAGCCCAACAACCATGGGGCTCCGGGCTTGGTTACTAAGTCAAAAGTCCAAACGTTTCCCACTACGGCCGAGAAAAAGCCGAGGCGAGAGCCAGGCTCCAAAATGCGAACGTCCGCAGATTGCTCCCACAACAAAGGTGCAGGCCTTAAGAGCTATTGCTGGCTGCAATCGTCCCATGTCAGCCCTTTCACAGCCCAAAAACCATGGGGCTCCGGGCTTGTTTACCTACCAAAAGTCCAAACGTTTCCCACTACGGCCGAGAAAAAGCCGAGGCGAGAGCCAGGCTCCAAAATGCGAACGTCCGCAGATTGCTCCCACAACAAAGGTGCAGGCCTTAAGAGCTATTGCTGGCTGCAATCGTCCCATGTCAGCCCTTTCACAGCCCAACAACCATGGGGCTCCGGGCTTGGTTACCTAAGCCAAAAGTCCAAACGTTTCCCACTACGGCCGAGAAAAAGCCGAGGCGAGAGCCAGGCTCCAAAATGCGAACGTCCGCAGATTGCTCCCACAACAAAGGTGCAGGCCTTAAGAGCTATTGCTGGCTGCAATCGTCCCATGTCAGCCCTTTCACAGCCCAACAACCATGGGGCTCCGGGCTTGGTTACCTCCCAAAAGTCCAAACGTTTCCCACTACGGCCGAGAAAAAGCCGAGGCGAGAGCCAGGCTCCAAAATGCGAACGTCCGCAGATTGCTCCCACAACAAAGGTGCAGGCCTTAAGAGCTATTGCTGGCTGCAATCGTCCCATGTCAGCCCTTTCACAGCCCAAAAACCATGGGGCTCCGGGCTTGGTTACCTAAGCCAAAAGTCCAAACGTTTCCCACTACGGCCGAGAAAAAGCCGAGGCGAGAGCCAGGCTCCAAAATGCGAACGTCCGCAGATTGCTCCCACAACAAAGGTGCAGGCCTTAAGAGCTATTGCTGGCTGCAATCGTCCCATGTCAGCCCTTTCACAGCCCAAAAACCATGGGGCTCCGGGCTTGTTTACCTAAGCCAAAAGTCCAAACGTTTCCCACTACGGCCGAGAAAAAGCCGAGGCGAGAGCCAGGCTCCAAAATGCGAACGTCCGCAGATTGCTCCCACAACAAAGGTGCAGGCCTTAAGAGCTATTGCTGGCTGCAATCGTCCCATGTCAGCCCTTTCACAGCCCAAAAACCATGGGGCTCCGGGCTTGGTTACCAAGCCAAAAGTCCAAACGTTTCCCACTACGGCCGAGAAAAAGCCGAGGCGAGAGCCAGGCTCCAAAATGCGAACGTCCGCAGATTGCTCCCACAACAAAGGTGCAGGCCTTAAGAGCTATTGCTGGCTGCAATCGTCCCATGTCAGCCCTTTCACAGCCCAAAAACCATGGGGCTCCGGGCTTGGTTACCTAACCAAAAGTCCAAACGTTTCCCACTACGGCCGAGAAAAAGCCGAGGCGAGAGCCAGGCTCCAAAATGCGAACGTCCGCAGATTGCTCCCACAACAAAGGTGCAGGCCTTAAGAGCTATTGCTGGCTGCAATCGTCCCATATCAGCCCTTTCACAGCCCAAAAACCATGGGGCTCCGGGCTTGGTAACTAAGCCAAAAGTCCAAACGTTTCCCACTACGGCCGAGAAAAAGCCGAGGCGAGAGCCAGGCTCCAAAATGCGAACGTCCGCAGATTGCTCCCACAACAAAGGTGCAGGCCTTAAAAGCTATTGCTGGCTGCAATCGTCCCATGTCAGCCCTTTCACAGCCCAAAAACCATGGGGCTCCGGGCTTGGTTACTAAGCCAAAAGTCCAAACGTTTCCCACTACGGCCGAGAAAAAGCCGAGGCGAGAGCCAGGCTCCAAAATGCGAACGTCCGCAGATTGCTCCCACAACAAAGGTGCAGGCCTTAAGAGCTATTGCTGGCTGCAATCGTCCCATGTCAGCCCTTTCACAGCCCAAAAACCATGGGGCTCCGGGCTTGGTTACCTAACCAAAAGTCCAAACGTTTCCCACTACGGCCGAGAAAAAGCCGAGGCGAGAGCCAGGCTCCAAAATGCGAACGTCCGCAGATTGCTCCCACAACAAAGGTGCAGGCCTTAAGAGCTATTGCTGGCTGCAATCGTCCCATATCAGCCCTTTCACAGCCCAAAAACCATGGGGCTCCGGGCTTGGTTACCTAAGCCAAAAGTCCAAACGTTTCCCACTACGGCCGAGAAAAAGCCGAGGCGAGAGCCAGGCTCCAAAATGCGAACGTCCGCAGATTGCTCCCACAACAAAGGTGCAGGCCTTAAGAGCTATTGCTGGCTGCAATCGTCCCATGTCAGCCCTTTCACAGCCCAAAAACCATGGGGCTCCGGGCTTGGTTACCTAACCAAAAGTCCAAACGTTTCCCACTACGGCCGAGAAAAAGCCGAGGCGAGAGCCAGGCTCCAAAATGCGAACGTCCGCAGATTGCTCCCACAACAAAGGTGCAGGCCTTAAGAGCTATTGCTGGCTGCAATCGTCCCATGTCAGCCCTTTCACAGCCCAACAACCATGGGGCTCCGGGCTTGGTTACTAAGCCAAAAGTCCAAACGTTTCCCACTACGGCCGAGAAAAAGCCGAGGCGAGAGCCAGGCTCCAAAATGCGAACGTCCGCAGATTGCTCCCACAACAAAGGTGCAGGCCTTAAGAGCTATTGCTGGCTGCAATCGTCCCATGTCAGCCCTTTCACAGCCCAAAAACCATGGGGCTCCGGGCTTGGTTACCTACCAAAAGTCCAAACGTTTCCCACTACGGCCGAGAAAAAGCCGAGGCGAGAGCCAGGCTCCAAAATGCGAACGTCCGCAGATTGCTCCCACAACAAAGGTGCAGGCCTTAAGAGCTATTGCTGGCTGCAATCGTCCCATGTCAGCCCTTTCACAGCCCAAAAACCATGGGGCTCCGGGCTTGGTTACCTAAGCCAAAAGTCCAAACGTTTCCCACTACGGCCGAGAAAAAGCCGAGGCGAGAGCCAGGCTCCAAAATGCGAACGTCCGCAGATTGCTCCCACAACAAAGGTGCAGGCCTTAAGAGCTATTGCTGGCTGCAATCGTCCCATGTCAGCCCTTTCACAGCCCAAAAACCATGGGGCTCCGGGCTTGGTTACCTAAGCCAAAAGTCCAAACGTTTCCCACTACGGCCGAGAAAAAGCCGAGGCGAGAGCCAGGCTCCAAAATGCGAACGTCCGCAGATTGCTCCCACAACAAAGGTGCAGGCCTTAAGAGCTATTGCTGGCTGCAATCGTCCCATGTCAGCCCTTTCACAGCCCAAAAACCATGGGGCTCCGGGCTTGGTTACCTAAGAAAAGTCCAAACGTTTCCCACTACGGCCGAGAAAAAGCCGAGGCGAGAGCCAGGCTCCAAAATGCGAACGTCCGCAGATTGCTCCCACAACAAAGGTGCAGGCCTTAAGAGCTATTGCTGGCTGCAATCGTCCCATGTCAGCCCTTTCACAGCCCAAAAACCATGGGGCTCCGGGCTTGGTTACCTAACCAAAAGTCCAAACGTTTCCCACTACGGCCGAGAAAAAGCCGAGGCGAGAGCCAGGCTCCAAAATGCGAACGTCCGCAGATTGCTCCCACAACAAAGGTGCAGGCCTTAAGAGCTATTGCTGGCTGCAATCGTCCCATGTCAGCCCTTTCACAGCCCCAACAACCATGGGGCTCCGGGCTTGGTTACCTAAGCCAAAAGTCCAAACGTTTCCCACTACGGCCGAGAAAAAGCCGAGGCGAGAGCCAGGCTCCAAAATGCGAACGTCCGCAGATTGCTCCCACAACAAAGGTGCAGGCCTTAAGAGCTATTGCTGGCTGCAATCGTCCCATGTCAGCCCTTTCACAGCCCAAAAACCATGGGGCTCCGGGCTTGGTTACCTAGCCAAAAGTCCAAACGTTTCCCACTACGGCCGAGAAAAAGCCGAGGCGAGAGCCAGGCTCCAAAATGCGAACGTCCGCAGATTGCTCCCACAACAAAGGTGCAGGCCTTAAGAGCTATTGCTGGCTGCAATCGTCCCATGTCAGCCCTTTCACAGCCCAAAAACCATGGGGCTCCGGGCTTGGTTACCTACCAAAAGTCCAAACGTTTCCCACTACGGCCGAGAAAAAGCCGAGGCGAGAGCCAGGCTCCAAAATGCGAACGTCCGCAGATTGCTCCCACAACAAAGGTGCAGGCCTTAAGAGCTATTGCTGGCTGCAATCGTCCCATGTCAGCCCTTTCACAGCCCAAAAACCATGGGGCTCCGGGCTTGGTTAACTAAGCCAAAAGTCCAAACGTTTCCCACTACGGCCGAGAAAAAGCCGAGGCGAGAGCCAGGCTCCAAAATGCGAACGTCCGCAGATTGCTCCCACAACAAAGGTGCAGGCCTTAAGAGCTATTGCTGGCTGCAATCGTCCCATGTCAGCCCTTTCACAGCCCAAAAACCATGGGGCTCCGGGCTTGTTTACAAATCCAAAAGTCCAAACGTTTCCCACTACGGCCGAGAAAAAGCCGAGGCGAGAGCCAGGCTCCAAAATGCGAACGTCCGCAGATTGCTCCCACAACAAAGGTGCAGGCCTTAAGAGCTATTGCTGGCTGCAATCGTCCCATGTCAGCCCTTTCACAGCCCAAAAACCATGGGGCTCCGGGCTTGGTTACTAAGCCAAAAGTCCAAACGTTTCCCACTACGGCCGAGAAAAAGCCGAGGCGAGAGCCAGGCTCCAAAATGCGAACGTCCGCAGATTGCTCCCACAACAAAGGTGCAGGCCTTAAGAGCTATTGCTGGCTGCAATCGTCCCATGTCAGCCCTTTCACAGCCCAAAAACCATGGGGCTCCGGGCTTGTTTACCTAACCAAAAGTCCAAACGTTTCCCACTACGGCCGAGAAAAAGCCGAGGCGAGAGCCAGGCTCCAAAATGCGAACGTCCGCAGATTGCTCCCACAACAAAGGTGCAGGCCTTAAGAGCTATTGCTGGCTGCAATCGTCCCATGTCAGCCCTTTCACAGCCCAAAAACCATGGGGCTCCGGGCTTGGTTACTAAGCCAAAAGTCCAAACGCTT
>NW_027167546.1:18285-19335 GCF_013368605.1 Nyctibius grandis
ATGCCACCCTGCTCATGCAAACCATCTGGCTCTTGCATTGCCCCTCTGGGTGCTCCACACACCCAGAATCATTCCTGCACCCTTTCATGGCTCACTTCCACTCCTACACACACATGTATCTGCTTGTCCGTGGCCCTCCTCATCTTTGTGAAACCTAGAGTGGTTACATTCAGCTAGCCTAGCTGTCCGAGGATGCTGTGTACGCAGATGCTAGGTGTGCTTCTGTGGGCAGGTGGAGGATCCTCTGGGGCCTGTATTACACTTGCATTTCTATATAAAATGTCCATATCCGAGTAACTTCATGTTCTGATACATAAACAGATATGTAATGTGTGCTATTGCATGCCTGTACAAATGCTAGCATGTCTGAGATTACCAGTGCATGAATTCATAATATTAAAATGTGTACATGTGTATTGCTTTATGTCCATATATATATGCACATGCTTTTATTTCAAAGCATACATTTAAATATCTAAAGATATTTGCACACTTTGTACATACAAAGGTGTGTACATATGCACATGTTCATATGAATGTATACACAATATATAGCTGTATTTTTGTGTTTGCGTATCCATGCTTGCTTGCATTCATGTATCTACTACTTTTGCTTATAAGTATGCATTTCTGTCTGCCAGTATTCACCTGTTCCTATTTGAAAGCCTATATTTATTTTTCTTGTTTATTTCTACTGGGCACAGTTTGTCCAAAACCAAACATTAACTTTCACATCCACATTAGCATTCATATTAACAAAAATAAAAGCAAAATAAAATCCTACACGGAAACTCTTGTAGGTAATGAAGCAGGTTTTTTCTCTTAGTATTTTGTTGTGCAAAAAATTTCACTCTTTGAAGTGATAAGGTCTCAAAACCCGGAAAAAGAGAGAACTTGAACAGTAGAGATAAGAGTTTTGCTGAAAGCATGAAGAAACTAACACTACCGACCAAATCCTCAAAAGAAATCTGTACTTTTCCAACACAATGTGAAGGGCAATACTTTTAACATTTTACATCACCATTTGCAACAGGGTAGGCCACAACTGCT
>NW_027167547.1:0-18987 GCF_013368605.1 Nyctibius grandis
CATCCGGTGGTCGCCTCCACCATGGTAAGCACATAACGTTTACCCTGGCGGGTTTGAGGGAGTGTGATATAGTCAATCCGCCAGGCCTCCCCATATTTATATTTCAACCACCGCCCCCCATACCACAAAGGTTTTAACCGTTTGGCTTGCTTAATTGCGGCGCATGTTTCACAATCATGGATAACCTGTGCAATAGAGTCCATAGTTAAGTCCACCCCTCGGTCACGAGCCCATCTGTATGTTGCATCTCTCCCTTGATGACCTGAAGTGTCATGAGCCCACCGAGCTAAAAATAGTTCACCTTTATGTTCCCAGTCCAAATCTATTTGGAACACTTTAGCAGCCTGATCTGCTTGTTGGTTGTTTTGATGTTCCTCAGTTGCCCGACTTTTAGGTACGTGACCATCTACATGACGTACCTTCACAACTAGTTTCTCTAGCCGAGCAGCAATATCTTGCCACAGTTCAGCAGCCCAAATAGGTTTACCTTTACGCTGCCAGTTGCTTCGCTTCCACTGCTTTAACCACCCCCACAAGGCATTTGCCACCATCCATGAGTCAGTATAAAGATACAGCCTTGGCCACTTTTCTCGTTCAGCAATGTCTAAAGCCAGCTGGATGGCTTTTACCTCTGCGAATTGACTTGATTCACCTTGTCCTTCTGTGGCTTCTGTGACTCGTCAAATAGGACTCCATACAGCAGCTTTCCACTTCCGATGCTTTCCTACAAGACGGCAGGATCCATCGGTGAACAGGGCATACTGCTTCTCATCCTCTGGTAGTTCATTATACGGTGGGGCTTCTTGAGCACGTGTCACCTCCTTTTCTGGTGGCATTCCGAAGTCTTTGCCTTCTGGCCAGTCCATGATCACTTCTAAGATTCCTGGGCGATTACGGTTTCCTATTCGGATTAGGGTTTCCTATTCGAGTCCTCTGTGTAATTAATGCAATCCATTTACTCCATGTAGCATCAGTTGCATGATGAGTAGTAGGAACCTTACCCTTGAACATCCAGCCTAGTACTGGTAATCGGGGTGCCAGGAGAAGCTGTGCTTCAGTACCAATTACCTCTGAGGCAGCTCTAACTCCTTCATATGCTGCCAGTATCTCTTTTTCAGTTGGGGTGTAATTGGCCTCAGAGCCCTTGTATCCTCGACTCCAAAATCCTAGGGGTCGACCTCGAGTCTCCCCTGGCACTTTCTGCCAGAGGCTCCAGGTAGGACCATTGTCCCCAGCTGCGCTGTAGAGCACATTTTTAACATCTTGTCCCGTACGGACTGGTCCAAGGGCTACTGCATGCACAATCTCTTGTTTAATCTGTTCAAAAGCCTGTTGTTGGTCAAGGCCCCACTGAAAATCATTCTTCTTTCTGGTCACTTGATAAAGAGGGCGTACAATCTGGCTGTAATCTGGAATATGCATTCTCCAGAAACCCACAACGCCTAAGAAGGCTTGTGTTTCCTTTTTGTTAGTTGGTGGGGACATAGCTGTTATTTTGTTGATCACCTCTATCGGGATCTGGCGACGCCCATCTGCGGCGGGCGGCAAGGAAGGCACAGACTCTGAGATCGAGGATGCAAGGGCCTGAAGCCGAAAGGCCTAAGGCTTTTTATTGTTATGCTACTACCCTATTTAACTGCTACAATGCAGGAGCCAGACTAGGCAGTTCAAGATAACATCAACATTCACACGCTAAGCACTCATCACCCATTCTGGGAAGAGCCAGTGTTCTGGACTCAAAACATCAACAACCATTCCTTGTTTTCAGCTCTGTGTTCAGAACTGACCTTCCACACATGTTTACTTCTTTCATGCCTCAAAAAGCCCTGTGAACTGGTCTCGGCTCCTTTATCTTAGAAGCAAGCAAAAACTATTCTCAGTGCAGTGTTCCCAAGCAAATCTTATGCTCCCCAAGTAAAGCACAGCTGTTTGCAGGCTGAGGGTCTTCCACATTTCCCCCTTTTTTGTTTATTTGATGACAAGGGTGGTCATGATGTGGGCTTCGGCTTTTCAGAGTCCTCTGATTGCAGACCAGGTCTCTGAAGCAGCACTTGGGGCAAAGGCACACAAGCAGGGACGCAGGCACCGCGGAGTTCAGTTCCTGCTAGAGAGAAAGTGAAAGAGATTCCGGGCCTGCTGCCTTCGCCTGTATATTAGGGATTTCTGCCAGGCGGCATTTTTCCACTGTGCTTTGATCTTTCTCACAGCAGGGCAGGAATCTCAGGCATAAACAATTAGGTGCCCTTGAGTCTTATCACAGGCCTATGTTATCTGAATGAAGATGCTCTACTTGTCCAGCACACAAGACTAAATAACAGTTAGTAGTATGATATATGTGTTTTTTGACACCCCAGGTGCAAGTCACTTGAGCGTGTTTACAATCCTCCTCGCCCATCTTCCGTTATATTCCCACATTCTACCCCCTCGCTCAAGAGACTGCTTCTCCTGGGGAGTGCAAAGCTGGACGTGCACATTTGGCTTGCGGGGTGTAGAGCAGAGCAATATACAGAGGCATGCAATAAATACATATAGAAAAAGGAATAAACATAGATATCTATACAATAATGCTGTAGCATCACTAATTACAAAGAAGGGCCAAAGATAAACAAGACTGTGAACAACATCCCTGTAGTGTCCAAATTTACTTGATTCACACGCTCTAGAAGAGATAACTGCTGTGAGAACCAAAACAGTATCTTCTCCTCAGAGCCACCTGCATGTGTCAACAGAAAGGCCTTAACCACACTTGCGTGGAAGCGAAGTCACACAGCGGACAGCACAACTATGGGGGGACCACGACCACCAGAGACCACCCAAGACCCCTCGCAGCATGCTACTTGCGTGCTCATCCAGTCATTTCAGCATTCCCCAAGTAATGCCCGGTGTCGGGTTGACTGTTCTACGTCACTTGAGTGGTCCCTGTGCTTTCAGCGTCTGCATTTCTGGTACCGGGTTCTGGTTGTGGTTTCTCCAGCTCATGGTATGGCTTCACGCATCTCGCAGGTAGCCAACGAGGACCTGTTGGGAGTAAAACACAAGCATATCCCCTCCCCCATGTCAACAATTCTACTGGTCCACGCCAATCAGTTGGGCCTGGCAGATCTTTATACCAAACCTTAGGATTTTGTGTAAAGGGAACTTTAGCCTGAAAATGTCGTTCCACTGCCGTGGTATCTAATCGAGAAGATGACCGATTTAGAAAATTTAAAGTGAACACAGCCATATCTAATTGTTCTTGAGGAGCTGTGGCTACACTCCCCCTTTTTTGTTTTTGCAACATGTGTTTCAAGTTTTGATGTGTCCGTTCAATTATGGCTTGTCCGGTGGGGGTGTGCGGGATACCTGTAACGTGAGACACACCCCACTGTTGTAGGAATAAGGCCGCTGCTTGAGATACATAGGCAGGTCCATTGTCTGTTTTTATTTGTTTAGGGAGGCCCATAAGTGCAAAGCACCTTGTCCAATGTTTCTTAACATCCTGAGTCCGTTCCCCTGTAGCTGCAGAAGCAACAACATAACCAGAAAAGGTATCCACAGTAACATGAACATACTTTTGCCTGCCAAAAGGTGGATAATGTGTAACACCTGTTTGCCAAATTTCATTAGCCTTCAGTCCCCTGACATTTACACCATCATGATAAGTTGCAGTATTATATAGTTGACAATCGTTACATGCCCGAATAATATCACGAGCCTGCGTTTTTGTGAGAGCAAATTCTTTCTGTAAACTGCGAGCATTTTGATGGAAAAAGGAGTGAGATAATTGTGCATGTTGAAATCGTTGAGTAAGGGAGGATGATGTTATGGGCAAAACAGTGTACTTATCAGCTACTGCATTCCCTTCTACCAGAGGTCCTGGCAAGCGAGTGTGAGACCTAATATGAACAATAAAGCAAGGATGCTGTCGTTGCTGAAGCAGAGTTCCAATAGCAAGGAAAAGTTTATACAGCTCTTTATCGCTAATTTCTTTGATAAATGCAGCTTCTAAGCGGTTAATAGCGCCAACAGCATATAGTGAATCTGATACAATGTTAATAGGTTCGCTTGCAAACAATGTCAGAGCTAAATGTATTGCAGACAATTCAACAATCTGAGTGGACGCTTCCACAGTAACTGATGTGTGTTGCCATTGTGCCTTTTCTTTCCAGGCCACTACGGCCTTCTTTGTTTTACCTGAGCCGTCTGTAAAAACCGTTTTTGCATTTGGTATAGGGTGAGGCACCATCACTCTCTGTGGTTGTAAACAGAGGGAAGGTAGGGCTTGCAAGATTTTATTCCGTGGCAAAGTAAAATGGATATCATTCAAATAATCAGCCAGAGCAGCCTGAAATTCAAGGCTGTCCCTCATCAGAGTAATGTGCGTTTCCTTATGAAAGGGTAGGTAAATAATGTCAGGGTCTCGACCTGTCAGCTGCTGTATCCTGAACCGTCCTTTCTGAATCACCATAATGACCATCTCCAAAGGAGTCGTAATTGTTTTTGTAAAGGTGTGTGATAAGAAAATCCATTCCAGGGTAACTAATTGCTGTGATTCTGTCAATTGAGCAAATAGCCCATAAGGCTGGAATTTCGTGTGAATCACAAAAAATAGAAGAGGCAAGTGTAAGATTATACATCCTGCTTGGGAAGTTGTAAGTTTTTGAATTACCAATGCCAATTCCTGTTTTGCTTTGTCAGAAAGGATTCGAGTCGAAGTTAAATCTGAATCCCCCTTCAAGGTGTTAAACAGGGTACTTAACTGTTCAGTAGAAATACCCAGCACAGGACGAATCCAATTAATTGTCCCTAGTAGTTGCTGCAAATCATTTAATGTAGAGATATTGTTTACCAAACGAAGTTGTTGTGGCCGTAAGGTTCTGGTAAACAGTACCCATCCCAAATACTTCCAGGGCGGTTCTGTTTGTATTTTTTCTGGGGAAATATGAAGCCCAAATTGTTGTAAAGAGTCTTTTAGATGATTTACAGTTTTCATCAGTTCTATCTGTGTCAAAGCTGCAATGAGAATGTCATCCATATAATGGTAAATAAGAGACTGCTTAAAAACACTTCGAGTCGGCTCTATTGCAGCAGAGACCACTAACTGACAAATTGTGGGACTGTTCATCATGCCCTGTGGGAGAACCTTCCTTTCTGCTCATCTTTTTTCTTTACTGTCGGCTTTGGGCAGTTCTTTCTAATATGCCCCATTTGATTACACTCAAAACATTTCATTTCTGCTCGTCCCACAACGAGTTGCTGAGCCAAGGCACTTGCAAGTAAAGTAGCTTTATGCTCTTCAGAACCCACATTCTGACAAGCTTTAATAAATTCTGCTATACTTTTGTAAGAGTTTTTTAGAGGGCCCAAAATTCTTTGACAATCTGCATTTGCATTTTCATAAGCCAATTGTAATAACAGCGTTTCTACTGTATTTTCATCATCAATCTGCCTGCTCAATGCTGTTTGTAAACGATCAATAAATGTAACATAGGGCTCTTGAGCTCCTTGCCTAACTGCCGCAAAAGGGGGCTGGCGTTTCCCTGCCTCCGGAACGCGTTTCAGGCACTTTAAAGCCAATGCAGAGATCTGTTGTAAACGCTGCCTAGGTAACCGTGCCTGTACCTCTGGTATTGCATACTGATTAACTCCCAAATATTCTTGCCTATTTTCCAAAGTGTCTGCAGAAACAGCCTCCTGGTACTCTGCCAGCCACACTGAATATTGTGCAGGTGTTAAAATCATCCGTAAAAGTGACTTCCAATCATGTGGTGTCATAGTATAGGATTCCCCAATGACTGTTACTAAATTTGAAGTGTAGTTACTGTGCAAACCATAGTCTCTCACCGCAGCCCGTACTTCCTTAATCATTTCATAAATAAGGTATTGATACTCAGGAGAATGATTTGGACGATAGATTACCGGCATCGCCGTCAGCATGGCAAAATCTCCTTTACGAGCAGCTTCCTCTCTACAATTTTCTGCCAGTGTTTTGTATTTCGTTACACGAGACTCTGATGCCTTTTCAGCAAAGCCAATAGGTGGCTCGGCAGACGCAGGATACGGAGGAGCTGTTGGTGTTAACTGTGCTCTGCCCGTAGCCGCTGCCGCTGCTGCCGGCTGCGAGACCCCCCGCACCGAAGGGACGACCGCAGCCGTTTCTTTTACCAATGTTAATGGTGGGTATAAATTGGACTGTATGTCTGGATCTGTGAAATCAAGATCGTAAGGATCGTCTGATTCTCCGGAGACTGTTTCATATACAGGCTCCTGTTGCTCCTTCACATCCACTAAGGTGTTAATAGGAGTGGATGCCAGAGATTGCAAATACTCCTCTGCAGGCTGGAGTGCAGAGAGTGCTGTAAAAACAACCCTCCACGTTGCTTCTAAATCCTTTAGAATATCAGACTGCAACGTGTTCTGTTTTTGTATTTCTACTCCCACTTTCGCCCAAATCTTTGCATCGTAAGTCCCTGATACAGGGAACCAGGTACAGTTGTCTTTGATCCATACTAATAACTGCACCAATTTCGCTAATTGGACCTTATAGCCCTGTTTGCGTAATATACGCTGTAATACCTCAGTGTAGAGCTTATGCTCTTGGGAACTAGCCTGTCCCATGTTTATTGCGATCGCGGAACTCACTGATTTTGGGGACTCTCCGGTCCTGGGGACTCTCCGGTCCTGGGGACTCACTCTCCGGTCCTGGGGACTCTCAGGTCCTCGGGACTCTCCGGTCCTGGGGACTCTCAGGTCCTGGGGATTCTCCGGTCCTGGGGACTCTCCGGTCCTGGGGACTCTCAGGTCCTGGGGACTCTCCGGTCCTGGGGACTCTCTGGTCCTGGGGACTCTCCGGTCCTGGGGATTCTCCGATCCTGGGGATTCTCCGATCCTGGGGACTCTCAGGTCCTGGGGACTCTCCGGTCCTGGCGCGCGCTAGCCCCTCACAATCCTTCGATCAGAGTCGCCGCCGCTTCTTCGTTAATCTTCAACCTTGTTCGGGCGCCATTTGCGGCGGGCGGCAAGGAAGGCACAGACTCTGGGATCGAGGATGCAAGGGCCTGAAGCCGAAAGGCCTAAGGCTTTTTATTGTTATGCTACTACCCTATTTAACTGCTACAATGCAGGAGCCAGACTAGGCAGTTCAAGATAACATCAACATTCACACGCTAAGCACTCATCACCCATTCTGGGAAGAGCCAGTGTTCTGGACTCAAAACATCAACAACCATTCCTTGTTTTCAGCTCTGTGTTCAGAACTGACCTTCCACACATGTTTACTTCTTTCATGCCTCAAAAAGCCCTGTGAACTGGTCTCAGCTCCTTTATCTTAGAAGCAAGCAAAAACTACTCTCAGTGCAGTGTTCCCAAGCAAATCTTATGCTCCCCAAGTAAAGCACAGCTGTTTGCAGACTGAGGGTCTTCCACACCCATCTTGCCATTTAATCCCTAAAAACTGGATCTCCCGGGCAGGTCCCTTGACCTTGCCTCTTTTTATGGCAAAACCAGCTTGCAGAAGAATTTGAATTATTTTCTCCCCTTTGTCAAAAACTTCTGCTGCTGTATCACCCCACACAATGATGTCATCAATGTATTGCAAATGTTCTGGAGCTCCACCCTCTTCTAGTGCAGTCTGGATCAGTCCGTGGCAAATAGTAGGACTGTGTTTCCACCCCTGGGGCAGTCGATTCCAGGGATACTGGATACCTCTCCAGGTAAAAGCAAACTGTGGCCTGCACTTTGGTGCCAAGGGAATAGAGAAAAATGCATTAGCTATGTCTATATTGGCGTACCACTTGGCTGCCTTTGACTCCAGTTCGTATTGAAGTTCTAGCATGTCTGGCACAGCAGCACTCAGAGGTGGTGTAACTTCATTTAGGCCACGATAGTCCACAGTTAATCTCCATTCTCCATTAGACTTTTGCACTGGCCATATAGGACTATTAAAGGGTGAGCGAGTCTTGCCAATCACTCCTTGATTTTCTAATTGTCTAATCAGTTTATGAATGGGGATCAGGGAGTCTCGATTGGTGCGATATTGTCGTCGGTGCACCGTGGCAGTAGCAATTGGCACCTGTTGTTCTTCAACTTTCAGCAACCCCACAACAAAAGGATCCTCTGAGAGGCCAGGCAAGGTAGACAGCTGTTTAATGTCCTCAGTCTCTACAGCTGCTACACCAAAGGCCCATCTATATCCTTTTGGGTCCTTAAAATACCCTTTCTTAAGGTAGTCTATGCCAAGGATGCATGGAGCATCTGGACCAGTCACAATGGGGTGCTTTTTCCATTCATTTTCAGTTAGGCTCACTTCGGCCTCCAATACAGATAACTCTTGAGATCCCCCTGTTATTCCCGAAATACTGATAGATTCTGTCCCTTTATGATTCGATGGCATGAGGGTGCACTGTGCACCAGTGTCTACCAGGGCTCGATACTTTTGTGGTTCTAATGTGCCAGGCCATCGAATACACACAGTCCAATAAACTCGGTTGTCCCTCTCCTCCTCCTGGCTAGAGGCAGGGCCCCTCTAATTAAAGATTGGATTCGTACTGCTCACGGGGATTGGACCTTCATTTCCTCTATTCACTCTTGGAAAAAAGGGATTTGAGGCCCATCTACCCTGACTGGGGTCCTGCTCATTGGTAACTGGAGCAGCCATCCTCCTAGAAAAATTCTCTCTGGTATTTCTGTTAGCTTGCAACTCACGTACTCGTGCCTGTAGGGTACTGGTAGGTTGTCCATGCCATCTGCTCATGTCCTCCCCATAATCACGCAGGGTAAACCACAGGATACCTCGTGACGTGTTCCGTTTCCTTTGAGCTGGTCCAGTAGGAGGGCGTTGCCTCCTAAAGGCTGCAACGCGGGCCTGTGTATGTAGAGATTTAAGCTGATTCTCGATCCTGGACAGTTTGTCTGACAGTTGTTTCAATGAGTCCTTGTTTTCCTTAGTCAGTTTTTCCACAGCCGAGACACGGGCCTGCAGTGGGGAAGAAATACTATCTTCATACTGTCGCATATAGTTAGCCATTTCGCCCACACTAGGTCGTGCCATAGCATCTTCTCCCCAGACTAATATTGACAATGTGTGGGTATATGTCGGTGGAGCACTCTTCACAACCTTCCGGAACATGGATCAGTTGCATTCCACTTCATCAGGATCTACAGGATCTACAATGTCCTGTGGGTGTCTATAAATGATCTCTTGCACAGCTAGTTCTCTAAGGTAGTTAATACCTTTTTCTATAGTGGTCCATTTGCTTAGGTGGCTCATAACATCATCTTTATAGGGATACCTGCTCTTTACAGCTGACAAGAGTCGTCTCCAGAGACTGATAGTGTTCGACCTTCTTGGAAGCATATTATCAATACCACCATCTCTGGACAGGGATCCCAACTGTCTGGCTTCTCTACCATCCAATTCTATGCTATCCGCCCCATTATCCCAGCATCGGAGCAACCAGGTAATAATAGGTTCACCGTCATAACGACTAAAATCTTTTCTTATATTTCGCAGTTCTTTCAGGGATAAGGAGTGGTAGGTTATCTTTACTTCCGAGTCCGAGTCCTCCTGTGATTGTTCTGCTTTAGAAGGACCTTTCTTGTCCTTCTTGTGTAATGGGTCTTCTTTTTAAAGACAATCAAGGAAACCCCCCTCTGTGTCAGGCCCTGACTCTGACTGAGAAGGGCCCTCACCTGGGTCCTGTGCTGGCTCTGCCTTAGAAGGCTCTGAGTCATCATCCTTCACTTTACTAGCTGATTTCTTTCAGTGTTTTCTCCTGGTTACAGGGGCAGCATGATACCTCCCGCTGTTGCTGCACTGACATCTAATCACATAGCACACCAGAAACACATTCAGGACACACGAAAATAACAACATGCCCTGTTCGAATTTTGCAGGGATCAGCTTGGCAAAAAAGGAGCAGATACTATCAAAATCAGTTAAAAGACGCCCGGTGTGCGCAGCTACGGATTCGCGATTAAAGCTGCCCATCATTGTATCATAGAGATAAGAGATCGGAATAATAACTGCCCAGTTTATCACGACATAAATCAGTATCACAACCCATACCGAAACGACACATTTCGACCAGCACGCCCTGTTAAACCACATGTAAGCACTAACACACAGCACATACGGCAAGTAAGGTATTATTACACTTAACTCTAAAACAAGCTTTATAAAGAGAAGAGGTAACACAAGGCTCACAAATAACATTATCATCTTAGCTATCTGTTTTAATTTCCAACCCCTCGTAAATCTCAAAGGAAGAAATCTGATACTCTCTTGGCTGAGCTCTCCGGATCTCCTCCCACTGGAGCTGGGATTCGACTTATCAGAGCAACCTGTTGGAGCTTCTCTCGAGCCCCACGTTGGGCGCCAATAAATCTGTCACGGTTTAAAGCTGGGCCGGCTATTAAACCTATGGCAGATGCTCTCTGTTATCCCCCCCCTCCCCCCAGAGGGAAAGGGAAAAGGGAGAGAGACTTATGGGTTGAAAAGTTAAAACAGTTTTAATAAACTATAATAATGAAAAAGAGTATAATAACAATAATAGAAATAATCAAATATATACAAATATATATACAAAACCAAGATTGAGCTCCCCTGAAGTCAGCCACGTCACCACCGGCACTGCAGGGCAGGCTCCGGGAAGGCCCAGGCTGGGCCTAGCGACGGTCGAGAGCTGGATTCAGGGATGCACGGATCGGGATCGGGGGCAGCAGGAAAACAGACGGAGTCCTCCTTGGACACCGGCCATAGCAGAAAGAGAGCGAGACCCTCGTGATCCCCCTGCTTTATACTGAGAATGACGTGTGTGGGATGGAATACCCTCGTTGGTCAATTTTGGGTCACCTGCCCTGTCTGCTCCCCGCTGCAGCTGCGACCCCCCTTCGGCTCTTCACTTGTAAGCAGTGAGGAATTCAGCAGTGACCTTGGTTTCTCTAAGAATAAGTACAGCAAGAGCCTTACTGCACAACATCCCTACCGGTACCTCAGCGATAACTACAAACTTCGAGCGTTATCAGTCCTGGAAGCAGACGCTGTCTGCAAAAACATGCAGTTAGTTTCAGAAAGTGCAGTTACTTAGAGGAGACTTAGCTGAAAGTAAAAATCACTGAAAGGAAAATCGGCCTGGTTTAGGCCAAAGCAGGACATTGATCTTGCAATAGACAGACTGTTCTGCAGCTGATAAAACGCTGCAAATCTGAGGCAATCAATGTGCCTGAGGCAAAGCCTTGCAGAGCCATTCTAGATTTGGCAAATACTTTCCAGGAACTGAACTTTTTGTTATTAGGTCCATGTATAAACACTATGCGAGTGCTTCTGAGGTAAAAAAAGTATCCTATGGAGCTTTTTGAAGTCACATCTCTGTGTGTAGGAAACTTGTTTCACAGGAAGAAAAAGAGTAAGTGCCTGGGTGTGAGCTGGGGCATGAAGCTTTTGAGTAGCTCTCCTAAAGACAGAAGTAAGGAGGAAGAAAAATATAACACTATGAGTGGCACAGTTTGAAGGATAGGCTAGAAGATATACAGATTGTGTAACACAGATAATTGTTCAAGGATTTATTTGGTGTGACTATGTATCTTTTTTTTTCCTCAAGATGTTTCAGAACTGCTGGTTGGTTTAGGTGAGTAAACTGAATTTGTTTCATAGGATTTGGGTCTATTCCAAATGATTAAGCTCTGTAGCTAGTTGAGATGAGTGATATTCCAAGTTGCTACAGTTTTGAAGAGCCAGCTCCCCGTAAAAAAGGGAAAAATCAATATTATTACATGGATTGGAAAAGACATTGTTTTTTTCTTTATCACAGAAGAGGATGTCAGTGTAATTTCATAAAGTGGGGTGATATGTTGAGTTACCAAGCTGGGTGCTTGCTTGCTTGTTTATGATAACTTTTTTCCTTCGTCTTTCTGGCAACCAAGGAACACAATATTATCAGACTAAGTGAAGTAGTCTCTACTTAATAAGGATGAATTGCCCTTTGCAATACAGAAACATGTTTTCTGAAATCTCTGTACCTCTTAGGTCTACTTATACCCACACAGCCACCTACAAGCCTCGGGGCACAGAGGCATGGATGAGGCTGTTTTAAGTATTCCACTTTAAAATCAAGCTCTTGGGTAAAATTCTCATGCATATTACTGTAAAACTGGAGTAAGTCCATAATAAAGCTGGTGCAAAATGGGAATACATTTTCATCCCTTTTTAGAATTCTATGCTTTTTTCCCCAAGCCATACACCTTTCTTTCTCACTGATATTTTTCTCTCTTTCCTGTCTTCTTGAATTCAACATCGTTTTCTCTTGAAGTTTAGACATTTAAGGAAATACTAGCTTGCTGCGTTATACTCAGGAGGCTGTATCAGCAAATGCTGTTTCTGCATTTTCTTTCATAATACCCATTTAAAATACCTCTGAAAATAATAAGTCATGTTCTCAGATACTGCACTAGGATGGAGCTTGCTTAATTGTATTCTGAAACTAAGGATTTCTCTTTCCTAGATAAATTGAATCTTACTTATTATAATGAAGATATGAATTTACAGATGGAAATTGTGTCCACTCTGCGTTAATATCAAAGGGTATGTGTGCTCTTGCATCTTCACATAAATGGTGTCACACCAGGAACTGTTTATTGGTTTTGATAAGTTTTATGTGTGTTATTCTTAGCAAGAAATTATTGATCATTCTGTAGAGTACAGGACCGACTCCTGGTGTCTCTTTGGGCTGAGGTAAGTTGTCACATTATACATTGTATTCCTATCTGTCTGAAAAACAAGCATTCTTCAGACAATTAATTATTGTCTAGATGCTTCCCATTCTGGATTTTTGGTGAGTCTTAGTATTCAGATCTTTGGACAAGACTTTACCTATCTGTGTTGATTGAACTGTGGAACTCAGTTGCCCTTTAAAAAAAAAAGACTTTCAGTAGAGGATCAGCCATTGCTCAGTAGATGTACTAAAATTTGTTTTCTTTCTGCCTCTGTCATTGCAAGAAGTATCATGACTTAATCACCACGATAAGTTCTAACTTTAGGCATGCAAGTTCAGAGGGTTGAAAATATAATTTCTAGGCCCTTCTATTCAATGGAGAAAACAAATAAAGCTACTAAATGTTCCCAGTCTTCAACTGTATTTAAAGTTCCTTAAAGTCAGAAGATGGAAGAACTGTTCATACTGAGATCATCCAAAACCTAAAAAGTACTGCTGCCATACAAAATAAGCAAGAAAACAAACCCCACTTTCTGTCCCTCTCACAAAATTGTATTTCCTATTGCCATTGATGCAGTGACTATTTTCGTCCTATCTTGCTCAATTATGGGTAATCTGGGAGACATATGGGGAACTGTATTTCACTTAAGGAGGGAGTGTCAGAGAGGAAAACATCCAGAAAAATAGATATTTTTTAAATCAAAAGGAAGAAGCTGTGCTTCTGAGATCAGAAAGCACCTACAAGTCTTAATTTACAGATGAGATATTACTTTGGACATGTCACATTGTGTTGTGTCAAATATGCTTCACCATGTGAGAAGTCATGATGTGACTAATGCTAAAAGATGTGTAATATCACAACATGATGTGTTAGAAGAAACATTTCCAAAATATATCCCCCAAAATCTTTAACCCATCCCTTGCCTGTCAACAATTTAGAGTACAACCTGTCTTTTCAGAAATTTTTGTGTTTTGCAGTAGTTGTTATGGGTAAATTCCAAGGAATTATTTGTATATTATCACAGGCTAATAAGCTCCTCCTGTCAAGAATATATGGCATAGTTTTCTGTTTTAACATCCGGCTTCTAGTGCAGCAATGCCACTGGCAGGATTCATATCTGTGACTTCTGCCAATGAGTAACAGCTTCAGGGCAGGAAAGACTAGAGTTAGCCATATAAAGTAAAGCATTCAGTGTCAGGAACCAAGATATTGAGCTTTTGTTTATCTTGCCAATAAGGGTAGAATTTCAAAAATGCTTCTTTGGACACAGGATTTAAACATAACACAGAACAAACCAACCTAAAAGGATTTAAATTCACTGAGTTTCTGTGCTGATAAGTGTCCTGGTTTGGCCTAAACCAGGCCAATTTTCCTTTCAGTGATTTTTACTTTCAGCTAAGTTTCTTCTAAGTAACTGCACTTTCTGAAACTAACTGCATGTTTTGCAGACAGTGTCTGCTTCCAGGACTGATAACGCTCAAAGATTGTAGTTATCACTGAGGCACCGGTAGGGATGTTCTGCAGGAAGGCTCTTGCTGTACTTATTCTTAGAGAAACCAAAGTCACTGCTAAATTCCTCACTGCTTATGAGTGAAGAACCGAAGGGGGGGTCGCACCTGCAGGGAGGAGCGGACGGGGCAGATGACCCAAAATTGACCAACGAAGGTATTCCATCCCATACACATCATTCTCAGTATAAAGCAGGGGGATCACGAGGGTCTCGGCCTGTTTTTGGGGGCCTCTGCCTGCTCGGGCTGCTTCTGCGGCTTGAGCCTTTGGCCAGTGTACAAGGAGGACTCTGTCCATTTTCCTGTGATGGACTGATTTAAACAACTGTCAGACAAACTGTCCAGGATAGAGAATAAACCTGACTCTCTACCTACACAGGCCCGCGTTGCAGCCGTTAGGAGAAAACTCTCTCCTACAGGACCAGCTCAAAGGAAACGGAACACGTCACGAGGTATCCTGTGGTTTGCCCTGCGTGGTTATGGGGAGGACATGAGTAGATGGCATGGACAACCTACCAGTACCCTACAGGCACGAGTACATGAGTTGCAAGCTAAAAGAAATACCAGAGAGAAATTTCCTAGGAGGATGGCTGCTCCAGTTACCAGTGAGCAGGATTCCAGTCACGGTAGATGGGCCTCAGATCCCTATTTCCCAAATGTGAATAAGGGGAATGAAGGTCCAATCCCCGTGAGCAGCACGAATCCATTCCTTAATTAGGGAGGCCCTGCCTCCAGCCAGGTGGAGGAGAGGGACAACGGAGTTTATTGGACTGTGTGGATTCGATGGCCTGGCACATTAAAACCACAAAGGTATCGAGCCCTGGTAGACACTGGTGCACAGTGCACCCTAATGCCATCGAATCATAAAGGGACAGAATCTATCAGTATTTCGGGAGTAACAGGGGGATCTCAAGAGTTATCTGTATTGGAAGCCAAAGTGAGCCTAACTGAAAATGAATGGAAAAAGCACCCCATTGTGACTGGCCCAGATGCTCCATGCATCCTTGGCATAGACTACCTCAAGAGAGGGTATTTTAAGGACCCAAAAGGATATAGATGGGCCTTTGGTGTAGCAGCTGTAGAGACTGAGGACATTTAACAGCTGTCTAATTTACCTGGCCTCTCAGAGGATCCTTCTGTTGTGGGGTTGCTAAAGGTTGAAGAACAACAGGTGCCAATTGCTACTGCCACGGTGCACCGACGACAATATCGCACCAATCGAGACTCCCTGATCCCCATTCATAAACTGATTAGACAATTAGAAAATCAAGGAGTGATTGGCAAGACTCGCTCACCCTTTAATAGTCCTATATGGCCAGTGCAAAAGTCTAATGGAGAATGGAGATTAACTGTGGACTATCGTGGCCTAAATGAAGTTACGCCACCTCTGAGTGCTGCTGTGCCAGACATGCTAGAACTTCAATACGAACTGGAGTCAAAGGCAGCCAAGTGGTACGCCAATATAGACATAGCTAATGCATTTTTCTCTATTCCCTTGGCACCAAAGTGCAGGCCACAGTTTGCTTTTACCTGGAGAGGTATCCAGTATCCCTGGAATCGACTGCCCCGGGGGTGGAAACACAGTCCTACTATTTGCCATGGACTGATCCAGACTGCACTAGAAAAGGGTGGAGCTCCAGAACATTTGCAATACATTGATGACATCATTGTGTGGGGTGATATAGCAGCAGAAGTTTTTGACAAAGGGGAGAAAATAATCCAAATTCTTCTGAAAGCTGGTTTTGCCATAAAAAGAGGCAAGGTCAAGGGACCTGCCCAGGAGATCCAGTTTTTAGGGATTAAATGGCAAGATGGGCGTCGCCAGATCCCGATAGAGGTGATCAACAAAATAACAGCTATGTCCCCACCAACTAACAAAAAGGAAACACAAGCCTTCTTAGGCGTTGTGGGTTTCTGGAGAATGCATATTCCAGATTACAGCCAGATTGTACGCCCTCTTTATCAAGTGACCAGAAAGAAGAATGATTTTCAGTGGGGCCCTGAACAACAACAGGCTTTTGAACAGATTAAACAAGAGATTGTGCATGCAGTAGCCCTTGGACCAGTCCGTAGGGGACAAGATGTTAAAAATGTGCTCTACACCTCAGCTGGGGACAATGGTCCTACCTGGAGCTTCTGGCAGAAAGTACCAGGGGAGACTCGAGGTCGACCCCTAGGATTTTGGAGTCGAGGATACAAGGGTTCCGAGGCCAATTACACCCCAACTGAAAAAGAGATACTGGCAGCATATGAAGGAGTTAGAGCTGCCTCAGAGGTAATTGGTACTGAGGCACAGCTTCTCCTGGCACCCCGATTACCAGTACTAGGCTGGATGTTCAAGGGTAAGGTTCCCACTACCCATCATGCAACTGATGCTACATGGAGTAAATGGATTGCATTAATTACACAGAGGGCTCGAATAGGAAACCCTAATCGCCCAGGAATCTTAGAAGTGATCATGGACTGGCCAGAAGGCAAAGACTTCGGAATGCCACCAGAAAAGGAGGTGACACGTGCTGAAGAAGCCCCACCATATAATGAACTACCAGAAGATGAGAAGCAGTACGTCCTGTTCACCGATGGATCCTGCCGTCTTGTAGGAAAGCATCGGAAGTGGAAAGCTGCTGTATGGAGTCCTATTTGACGAGTCACAGAAGCCACAGAAGGACAAGGTGAATCAAGTCAATTCGCAGAGGTAAAAGCCATCCAGCTGGCTTTAGACATTGCTGAACGAGAAAAGTGGCCAAGGCTGTATCTTTATACTGACTCATGGATGGTGGCAAATGCCTTGTGGGGGTGGTTAAAGCAGTGGAAGTGAAGCAACTGGCAGTGCAAAGGTAAACCTATTTGGGCTGTTGAACTGTGGCAAGATATTGCTGCTCGGCTAGAGAAACTAGTTGTGAAGGTACGTCATGTAGATGGTCACGTACCTAAAAGTCGGGCAACTGAGGAACATTGAAACAACCAACAAGCGGATCAGGCTGCTAAAGTGTTCCAAATAGATTTGGACTGGGAACATAAAGGTGAACTATTTTTAGCTCGGTGGGCTCATGACACTTCAGGTCATCAAGGGAGAGATGCAACATACAGATGGGCTCGTGACCGAGGGGTGGACTTAACCATGGACTCTATTGCATAGGTTATCCATGATTGTGAAACATGCGCCGCAGTTAAGCAAGCCAAATGGTTAAAACCTTTGTGGTATGGGGGGCGGTGGTTGAAATATAAATATGGGGAGGCCTGGCGGATTGACTATATCACACTCCCTCAAACCCGCCAGGGTAAACGCTATGTGCTTACCATGGTGGAGGCGACCACCGGATGGCTGGAAACACACCCTGTGCCTCATGCCACTGCCTGGAACACTATTCTGGGCCTTGAAAAGCAAATCTTGTGGCGACACGGCACGCCAGAGAGAATTGAGTCAGACAATGGTACTCATTTCAAAAACAGTCTCATAGACAACTGGGCCAAAGAGCATGGCATCGAATGGGTATATCACATCCCCTATCATGCACCAGCCTCTGGGAAAATTGAATGGTATAATGGGCTGTTAAAAACTACCCTAAAAGCAATGGGGGGTGGAACCTTTAAAAACTGGGATAAGCATCTGGCACAAGCTACCTGGCTAGTTAACACCAGGGGATCTATCAATCGAGCTGGCCCTGCTCAGTCAGACCTTCTACATACAGTAGAAGGAGATAAAGTCCCTGTGGTGCATGAAAGGAATCTGTTGGGAAAAACTGTCTGGGTTCTTCCTGCAACGGGCAAAGGTAAACCCATTCGTGGGATTGCTTTTGCTCAGGGACCTGGATGTACTTGGTGGGTGATGCTGCAAGATGGTGAAGTCCGATGTGTCCCTGAAGGTGATCTGATTCTGGGTGAGACTACTTAATTCTGAACTGTATGTTCTTGCTGCATAATACTAACAGTGTTCATAAGTGTCTTTCAGTTTAAGACAGTGGTGATGAGACCAGAGCTAGCTGCAAGTGGTGTCCAGTAACCTCCTCGAGACTGACATTTTGAACCTGCAACCCGTGGGCATGAACCATGACAAAACTCATACCATCTCTCCTGCCCTGAGAGACTGCTAGCCAGATGGAAACCCACAATCCTGAACTAAATGAACTTGATGAACTTTTTGCATAAAGGCGAATCATAAACTAGTGATATGTGTATATATATTTGAAAATGAAAAGGTAGTGGTGATCTGAGTATGATGTGAATGGTATGGAATAAGGGGTGGAATGTCCTGGTTTGGCCCAGGGAGGAGCAGACAGGGCAGGTGACCCAAGATTGACCAACAAGGTATTCCATCCCATACATGTCATTCTCACTTTCCTATGTATCACTAACCCACTGCCTCCTGGAGGTGGGGCCCAGGAGGGAGGGGCCCTCCTGTCTCCCACTGATTGGTACCAGCTTTGCCAATTCTCCAGTTAAAAGCCTGCAGGTGTGATGGCAGGAGGAGCTACTGCATTTTCCCCTGTGCCTGTGCTGGGGGGAGCAACTCTGCCTGAGGAGGATTTCTAAGCTCTCGATCTTGGTTTTGTATATATTTGATTATTTTCTATTATTCTTATTATACTCTTTTTTCATTACTATAGTTTATTAAAACTGTTTTAATTTTCCAACCCATAAGTCTCTCTCCCTTTTCCCTTTCCCTTAGGGTGGGGGGGGGTGGAGAGGGTTAACAGAGAGCGTCTGCCACTGGGTTAATAGCTGGCCCAGCTTTAAACTGTGACGCACAGCTTCTTGTATTGATTGGGGATTTTACGAAATTCTGTTT
>NW_027167548.1:0-18491 GCF_013368605.1 Nyctibius grandis
GGCTCGCCGGGGGGTGTTGGGGCCGAGCCCGGGTCCGGGCGGGGGGGAGCAGGGGCAGCCCTGTCCGGCTCTCAGCTGCTCGGTATTGGGGCCGGGCAGGCTCCGGCCGGCTGCCGGCGCGGGGGGGCTCCGGCGGCGCCGGGCGGGTCCCGGTGCCCGCATGGCGGGGGGGTATAAGGTCCGCGGCTGCTGGCGCCAGGGGCGGGTCGTGGGGGGCGGGGCGGTCCCGCGCTCCCCGGGGCGGCTGGGCCCTGCTCCCCGCGGGGGGCTTTTTGGGCCTGGGGGGGGGGTTTTCGGGGGGCGGGGCGCGGCGGTGCAGGGCGATGGCGGCGAAGTAAAGCCTGCGAGAGCGCTAGCAAAAGCGCCGTCCGGGCTGCGGTGGTGCCAGCCCCGCAGAGACGTGGGGCCGGGCCCTGCGCGGTTCCCGAGCGCTCCCCGAAAGTGCCCTGTGGGGCCCTGGGGGCGCAGGGCTGCGGGTGGCTACAGCCCCCCCCAGCCCTCGGTGTCGCACGTGGGGGCTGCAAGGGGGGTCAGAAAGCGGGCGGCGTTGAGCTGCTTGGGGGGCGCGAATAACGGAGGCCAGGTGTTTGTGTGTTCCTGGGGCTCAGGAGAGGCTCGCGCGGCTGATTTGGGGGGCTCAGGAGCAGAGGTGAGCGGTGCGTTTTCGGGAGGTGAGAGAGGGGGACATCGGTGGTGTGGTTTTGGGGTCGGCAGCAGAGGCGGAGCACTGCCGTTTTTGGGGCTGGAGAACAGGCTCGGCAGCTGGGTTTTTGGGGCTCGGCAGCGGGCGCTGCGTGAGCTGGTTCGGGGGCCAAAAGCAGAAGGTAAACTGGCCGGTTGCGCGGGGGAGCGGGAGGGGCGTTCGGGGGCCGCGTGGGAAGCGTCGGGTGGGCAGGGTGCGTGGGACGTTGGCCGGAGGCGGGGGTCCGTCCCGTCGGAGCCCGAAGTTCGGGGAGGCCGGGCACGCAGGCGGGCCTGGCCGAGAGCTGAACGTCCGAGGTGGTCTCCGGGGGCCATGTAGCGTGGGCATGTGCGGGGCTGTGTATCTGGGAAGCCTCGTGTTGTAAGAGCTGTATGATACCAATGTGTTCTCTTAGGTGGATAAGAGTCAAGGGACCGGAGGCAGAGAGAGAGGAAGATGCATCCGAACTGTCAGATTCTCCCAGCAGCTCCAAGGGCGGAAGCCGTGGTGAGGTCCGGACCCTTGGGGCCGTGTCGCCCCTCTTCTGCGTCACGGTCCTTCCCTGCCCCACCTTCTCTTTCTCTCACAGCTGTAGTTTTTTTCGCTTCCCTGCATCTCTTCCTCTCTCGTTCTCCAAGTCCCTCTCTTTCTCTGTTGTTCTGCCTCTCTGCTTTCTTTTTCTGTCTGCACTTCTGTCCTGTTCCCTGTCCCTCTTTTTTTTCATCCTCTGTCCTGCAGCCCATCACTGTTTTTGTCTTTCTCCATCTATCTGTCTGTCTTCCTGTCCCAATTTTTTTAATTCCTCCCCATCTGCCCTTTAGCCCTTCGCAATTACCCCCGCCCCCTGTCTGGCTCCATGTCCCTATTTCTAATTTCCTCTGTCTCTGCCCTGTATTCTAGATACACTTTTCTTTCTTGTATTATCTTGTTCCACGTTCCTGTCTCTATGTTTTAATTTCTTCCTTCTCTGTCCTATAGCCTGGTTTTGTCTTTATCGTTCTCTGTCTGTCTCCCTGGCCCTATTCTTTAATTCCTCTGTCTCTCCCCTTTAGCTCACTGAGGTTTTTTGGTATTTCTCAGTGTCTCTCTGTCCACCTCACTGTCCCCTCTTTAATTTCTCCATCTCTGCCCTGTGGCCCATCAGAAATCTTTGCTTTTCTCCATCTCTCTCAGTCCGGTTCCCTCTCCCTCCCTCCTCTCTGGCCTGTAGCCCATCGCTGTTTCTTTTGCCCTCTGCCCCTCTCTCTGTCTCGGTAGCTCCCTTTCCCTGTTTTTTAATCCTTTCCTCTCTGCCCTGCAGGGAGGGGGAGGAGGTGCTCCAGGCAGCAGAGCAGAGATTCCCCTGCAGCCCTGGTGACGCAGGTTGTCCCCCTGCAGCCCGTGGAGGTCCGCGGTGGAGCAGACGTGCAGCTGCAGGCCACGGAGGACCCCTCGCTGGAGTAGGTGGGTGTGCCCGAAGGAAGCCGTGACCCCGTGGAGCGCCCGCGCTGGAGCAGGCTCCTGTCAGCAGCCGTGGCTCCGTGGAGGGGAGCCCATGCTGGAGCAGGTGTTACGGCAGGACCTGTGGCCCCGTGGGAGGGACCCTACGCTGGAGCAGAAGAAGAGCGTGAGGAGGAAGGAGCGGCAGAGACAATGAGTGATGAACTGACCGCACCCCCCGATCCCCGTCCCCCTGCGTTGGTCGAGGGTAGGATGTAGAGAAGCTGGGAGTCAAGATGAGCCCAGGAAAAAAAAGAGAGGGGTGGGAGGAAGGTGTTTTTTAGATTTGTTCTTATTTCTCGTTACCCTACTCTGATTGTGACTGACAATAAATTAAATGAATTTCCCCAAGTAGAGTGTGTTTTCCCGTGACGGAAGTTGGTGAGTGATCTCTTTGTCCTTATCTTGACCCACAAGCTTTTTTGTTGTATTTTTTCCCTGTCTTGTTGAGGAGGGCGAGCAATAGAGCGCCTCGGTGGGCACCCGGCGGCAGACGTTCGTATTTTGGAGCCTGGCTCTCGGCTCGTCTTTTTCTTGGACATAGTGTGAAACGTTTGGGTAGGTAAACAAGCGCGGAGCCCATCGTTGTTCGGGCTGTGAAAGGGCTGACATGGGACGATTGCAGGCAGGAATAGCTTTCAGGGCTGCCACCTTAGTCGCGGGAGCAATCTGCGGTCGTTTGCCTTTTTGGAACCGGGTTCCCGTCTCGTTTGTTTTGTCGGTCAGAGCGTGAAACGTTTGGACATTTGGATGTTGAGGTCTCCCTCCCTTCTGGTGTACAGGTCTACCTTCCTTCCACGTGGCGTACAGGTCTACTGCGTGCAGTCTATCTATTTTCTAATTATTTTTACATTTTCTTGGCTTGAGTTTCTTAGCTTTTGAGTTTCTTTCTTAGCTTTTGAGTTTCTTTCTTAGCTTTTGAGTTTCTTTCTTAGCTTTTGAGTTTCTTTCTTAGCTTTTGAGTTTCTTAGCTTTTGTTAACTTTTTAAATTTACTCTTTATTTTTTACTTCTGCTTCGTTAACTTGTGTTGCTTTTACAATTACTTTTACTTTTTTATTGCTTAGTTGCCGCTGCTTTGTTGCTGCTTATTAGTTTTTCTTTTTTTGCTTTTTCTTTTCTTTTACTGGTTTACCTCTTCCAGGTGTACGTCTTCTGACTGGTTTTGCCGCCTTCTGGCGTGCAGGTCTTTTTTACTTTTACGTTTTTACTAAAGAAGTCTAAACGCACAGCATTTTAATTTTTTCACGGTGTCCTGGTTTTGTGCAGATAAAATTTATAGAATCACTTTTCTGTTCCATTTTGTTTCAGTTTGTGGCCAGCTGTGGGACAGGGATCAAGGCCATTAGCAGTTAAATCCAGGGCAGGTGCCCCAGGCTGGCCCACAGGTGTGTTCTATAACATTAAGCTCAGGTTCACTATAAAAGGGCCACTTGCTGGGGAGGGGTGGGCCTCTTTTTGCTCTGCTCCCTTCCCTCTTTCTACTTCTTCTCAACAATGGCTATCTCCAGAGGAACTTGCCATCGCTCTGTGGGCTAAGTATAGTTTTGCTGTGTTTTGTATTAGCATCGATCTCAGTTTTAAATTGTAACCCATGAGTCTCCCTCCTTTTCCTGAATCCCTTTCTCAGTCCGGGAAGGGCAATGGGGTGATAGAACAGCTGCTTACTGTTCAGGGTGGTGGTCGGTGCCCCAGGTATATGAGCCGCAGCCTCTCATCAGGGAGCTCATTTTTCTCCTGAGCTTTGATGGTGTTAGTGCTCAGCTGCTCCTTCAGTCAATTTTAGCCTTTGAGCTGGTCAAGCTATTTGGGCAGATGTATTTTAACATTGAGAGAAGCAGCAGTGTGTCTGTGAGGTAAGAGCTTCAGGTGCAGGAGAGGTTAATTTTTTGCTTTTATTTGTTAGGTAAACTTTTTTTTTTTAGGTAAACTTTTTTTTTTTTAGGTAAACTTTTTTTTTTTAGGTAAACTTTAGTTTAAATAAATTTTTTCTTTAGTTTACAATTACATTTTTTTTTTTTTTTTAGTTTTAATCTTTTTGTACCTTTATAGCGTTCAGGTCTCCCTCCCTTCTGGCGTGCAGGTCTGCCTTTTTTTATGGCATGCAGGTCTCACTCCCTTGTGGTGTGCAGGTGTACTGTGTGCAGTCTATCTGTTTTCTAATTTTTTTTACATTTTATTAGCCTTTTGGCTTCTTAGCCTTTGTTAACTTTTTACATTTACTCTTTATTTTTTACTTCTGCTTCGTTAACTTGTGTTGCTTTTACAATTACTTTTACTTTTTATTGCTTAGTTGCCACTGCTTAGTTGCTGCTTATTAGTTTTTCTTTTTTTGCTTTTTCTTTCCTTTTTCTTTTACTGGTCTACGTCTTCCAGGTGTACCTCTTCTGACTGGTTTACTGCCTTTTGGCGTGCAGGTCTTTTTTCCTTTTACTTTTAGAACTCCATATTTTTTTTTATTTTTTAATTTTAGTATTTTAGCTTTTGGTTTTTAGTGTGTTAGGGTTTTAGTGTGCGTGTTAGGGTTTTAGGGTGTGTGTTAGGGTTTTAGTGTGCGTGTTAGGGTTTTTTAACTTAGGTTTCTTTAACATTTAATACTTTTTACTTTTTAACTTCTCTTACTTTTGCAATTAATTTTACTCTCTTGTTTATTAGTGGTGGCCTTAGTGGTGGTGGCCTCATTAGGGTGGGTTTTTTTTCCCTTATTCTTTTACTTTTTCTTTTACTGGTCTAGCTTAGTTTCTAGTGTGCAGGACTACCTTAGATTCTGGCGTACAAGTCTACCTTCCTTGTGGTGTGGAGGTCTACCTCTTATTTTTTTCTACATTCGTTTAGGTTTGGATGTTTAGGTTTGGATGTTTAGGTTTGGATGTTTAGGTTGGATGTTTAGGTTTGGATGTTTAGGTTTGGATGTTTAGGTTTGGATGTTTAGGTTTGGATGTTTAGGTTTGGATGTTTAGGTTTGGATGTTTAGGTTTGGATGTTTAGGTTTGGATGTTTAGGATTTCAGCGTTTTTTTTTGTACTTCTCTTAATTTTACAATTTTACTCTCTTGTTTATTAGTGGTGGCTTTAGTAGTGGTGGCTTTATTAGTTTTTCTTTTTTTGCTTCTTGTTTTTTCTTTTACTGGTCTACCTCTTCCAGGTCCACCTTAGTTTCTGGTGTGCAGATTCCAGCTTAGTTTGTGGGTTGCAGGTCTAGCAGCGTGCAGTCTACCTGTTTCATAATTGTTTTTACTTTAATGTTAATTTTTTAGATTTAGTTTTTTAGGGTTTTAGGGTTTTGGGTTTTTTAACTTTTGTTTCTTTTACATTTACTCTTTGTTTTTTACTTTTTTAACTTCTGTCACTTTTACCACTACTTTTACTGTTGTGCCTTTATTAGTGGGGCCTTTATTAGTGGGGCCTTTATTAGTGGGGCCTTTATTAGTGGGGCCTTTATTAGTGGGGCCTTTATTAGTGGGGCCTTTATTAGTGGGGCCTTTATTAGTGGGGCCTTTATTAGTGGGGCCTTTTTTAGTGGTTCCTTACTCTTTCTTTTACTGGTCTACCTCTTCCAGGTCCACCTTTGTTTCTGGCGTGCAAGTCTACGTTCCATGTGGTGTGCAGGTCTACTGTGTGCAGTCTATCTGTTTTCTAATTTTTTTTACATTTTCTTAGCTTTTTGGTTTGTTAGCTTTTTGGTTGGTTGGTTAGCTTTTTGGTTGGTTTGTTAGCTTTTGTTAACTTTTTATATTTACTCTTTATTTTTTACTTCTGCTTCGTTAACTTCTGTTGCTTTTACAAATAGTTTTACTTTTTTATTGCTTAGTTGCCACTGCTTAGTTGCTGCTTATTAGTTTTTCTTTTTTTGCTCTTTCTTTACTTTTTCTTTTACTGGTCTAACTCTTCCAGGTGTACCTCTTCTGACTGGTTTGCCGCCTTCTGGCGTGCAGGTCTTTTTTACTTTTATAAGTTCATAATTTTTTTATTTTTTTTCTTTAATTTTAGTATTTTAGCTTTTGGTTTTTAGTGTGTGTTTTAGGGTTTTAGTGTGTTTTAGGGTTTTGTGTGTGTTAGGGTTTTTTAGCTTAGGTTTATTTAACATTTAATATTTATTTTTTACTTTTTTAACTTCTGTTACTTTTACAATTACTTCTACTTTTTTGGATATTAGTGGTGGCTTTATTATTAGTGGTGGCTTTATTATTAGTGGTGGCTTTATTATTAGTGGTGGCTTTATTAGTTTTTCTTTTTTTGCTGCTTCTTTTTTCTTTTACTGGTTTACCTCTTCCAGGTCCACCTTAGTTTCTGGCGTGCAGATCCACCTTAGTTTGTGGGTTGCAGGTCTAGCGCGTGCAGTCTACCTGTTTCATAATTTTTTTTACTTTAATGTTAATTTTTTAGGGTTTTAGGGTTTTGGGTTTTTTAACTTTTGTTTCTTTTACATTTACACTTTGTTTTTTACTTTTTTAACTTCTGTCACTTTTAGCGCTACTTTTACTGTTGTGCCTTTATTAGTGGGGCCTTTATTAGTGGGGCCTTTATTAGTGGGGCCTTTATTAGTGGGGCCTTTATTAGTGGGGCCTTTATTAGTGGGGCCTTTATTAGTGGGGCCTTTATTAGTGGGGCCTTTATTAGTGGGGCCTTTATTAGTGGGGCCTTTATTAGTGGGGCCTTTATTAGTGGGGCCTTTATTAGTGGGGCCTTTATTAGTGGGGCCTTTATTAGTTGTGCTTTACTTTTTCTTTTACTGGTCTACTTCTTTCAGCTCCACCTTAGTTTCTGGCTTGTAGGTCTACCGCGTGCCGTCTAGCTCTTCCATAATTTTTTTAATCTTTTTTTGTTTTAGGGTTTTAGTGGTTTAGTTTTCCGGTTTCTTAACTTTTCTTTCTATTACATTTACTCTTTTTTACTTTTCCTTTTTAAACTTCTGGTACTTTACAATTAATTTTACTCTCTATTTTATTAGTGGTGGCTTTATTAGTGGTGGCTTTATTAGTGGTGGCTTTATTAGTGGTGGCTTTATTAGTGGTGGCTTTATTAGTTTTTCTTTTTTTGCTTCTTGTTTTTTCTTTTACTGGTTTACCTCTTCCAGGTCCACCTTAGTTTCTGGCGTGCAATTCCAGCTTAGTTTGTGGGTTGCAGGTCTAGCGCGTGCAGTCTACCTGTTTCATATTTTTTTTTACTTTAATGTTAATTTTTTAGATTTCGTTTTTTAGGGTTTTAGGGTTTTTGACTTTTGTTTCTTTTACATTTGCACTTTGTTTTTTACTTTTTTAACTTCTGTCACTTTTAGCGGTACTTTTACTGTTGTGCCTTTATTAGTGGGGCCTTTATTAGTGGGGCCTTTATTAGTGGGGCCTTTATTAGTGGGGCCTTTATTAGTGGGGCCTTTTTATTAGTGGGGCCTTTTTATTAGTGGGGCCTTTTTATTAGTGGGGCCTTTTTATTAGTGGGGCCTTTTTATTAGTGGGGCCTTTTTATTAGTGGGGCCTTTTTATTAGTGGGGCCTTTTTATTAGTGGGGCCTTTTTATTAGTGGGGCCTTTTTATTAGTGGGGCCTTTTTATTAGTGGGGCCTTTTTCAGTGGGGCCTTTTTCAGTGGGGCCTTTTTCAGTGGGGCCTTTTTCAGTGGGGCCTTTTTCAGTGGGGCCTTTTTCAGTGGGGCCTTTTTCAGTGGGGCCTTTTTCAGTGGGGCCTTTATTAATTGTGCTTTACTTTTTCTTTTACTGGTCTACTTCTTTCAGCTCCACCTTAGTTTCTGGCTTGTAGGTCTACCGCGTGCCGTCTAGCTCTTTCATAATTTTTTTTATCTTTTTTTGTTTTAGGGTTTTAGTGGTTTAGTTTTCCGGTTTCTTAACTTTTCTTTCTATTACATTTACTCTTTTTTACTTTTCCTTTTTAAACTTCTGGTACTTTACAATTAATTTTACTCTCTATTTTATTAGTGGTGGCTTTATTAGTGGTGGCTTTATTAGTGGTGGCTTTATTAGTGGTGGCTTTATTAGTGGTGGCTTTATTAGTGGTGGCTTTATTAGTGGTGGCTTTATTAGTGGTGGCTTTATTAGTGGTGGCTTTATTAGTGGTGGCTTTATTAGTGGTGGCTTTATTAGTGGTGGCTTTATTAGTTTTTCTTTTTTTGCTTCTTCTTTTTTCTTTTACTGGTCTACCTCTTCCAGGTCCACCTTAGTTTCTGGCGTGCAATTCCACCTTAGTTTGTGGGTTGCAGGTCTAGCGCATGCAGGCTACCTGTTTCATATTTTTTTTTACTTTAATGTTAATTTTTTAGATTTAGTTTTTTAGGGTTTTAGGGTTTTAGACTTTTGTTTCTTTTACATTTACTCTTTGTTTTTTACTTTTTTAACTTCTGTCACTTTTACCACTACTTTTATTGCTGTGCCTTTATTAGTTGTGCCTTTATTAGTTGTGCCTTTATTAGTTGTGCCTTTATTAGTTGTGCCTTTATTAGTTGTGCCTTTATTAGTTGTGCCTTTATTAGTTGTGCCTTTATTAGTTGTGCCTTTATTAGTTGTGCCTTACTTTTTCTTTTACTGGTCTACCTCTTGCAGGTCCACCTTTGTTTCTGGCGTGCAAGTCTACGTTCCATGTGGTGTGCACGTCTACTGTGTGCAGTCTATCTGTTTTCTAATTTTTTTTACATTTTCTTAGCTTTTTGGTTGGTTGGTTAGCTTTTTGGTTGGTTGGTTAGCTTTTTGGTTGGTTGGTAAGCTTTTGTTAACTTTTTATATTTACTCTTTATTTTTTACTTCTCCTTCGTTAAGTTCTGTTGCTTTTACAAATAGTTTTACTTTTTTATTGCTTAGTTGCCACTGCTTAGTTGCTGCTTATTAGTTTTTCTTTTTTTGCTTTTTCTTTACTTTTTCTTTTACTGGTCTAACTCTTCCAGGTGTACCTCTTCTGACTGGTTTGCCGCCTTCTGGCGTGCAGGTCTTTTTTACTTTTATAAGTTCATAATTTTTTTATTTTTTTTCTTTAATTTTAGTATTTTAACTTTTGGTTTTTAGTGTGTGTTTTAGGGTTTTAGTGTGTGTGTTAGGGTTTTAGTGTGTGTGTTAGGGTTTTTTAGCTTAGGTTTATTTAACATTTAATATTTATTTTTTACTTTTTTAACTTCTGTTACTTTTACAATTACTTCTACTTTTTTGGATATTAGTGGTGGCTTTATTATTAGTGGTGGCTTTATTATTAGTGGTGGCTTTATTATTAGTGGTGGCTTTATTGTTAAAGAAAATTGGCAGAGTCCGGGTCTCTAGGTTTGCTGGTTTTATTAACAACTCAGAGTTGGACCACCACCGCAGTGAATGGTACCTGACTCAAATTCACTATTGGTTTATATAGAAACTAATAATCAATTACATCATAAACATTTCATAAGCTTCTGTTAATAATCCACTAACTATTTCAATTCCTCTTTCTTCCTTCATCAAGAGTCCACAAAAGTCCATTCTTTTCCATTGTTTTGCTGATCTTTATGTTCTGGTTCCGCTCCGACTCCGGTCGACACCCCGTCCTCGATGTTCTTGCTGTGATCGGCGTCCTTAATGTTCTTGCCGTGATCAGCATCCCGCCCTGATCCAGGTTGACCAGAGTCCGGTTCCCACCGCCAGTGTCTCCTAAACATTCAACCCTGAAAACATCTAAAGTTATGTTTAAAACCTTATCTATAATTTTTATTTCTAAGTGTCCTATATTTCTTTTAAGGTAAAGAAAAGGTTAACCATACATCCCCTTTACTAAAATCATCAGAAGGTAATACTTCTAGGCCTACTCCTGCTTAGCTACTCATCAAGCTTTGATTGATGATTTGTTCAGTCTTAGGTCAGGATTACACAAGGAGCTTTGAGAACAATATTCATGGACTGTGAAAGCCCACCTGTGTTTATTCAGATAGTCTTATATTAATTATTCTATTCACTATTCTATTTCACCCCTATTGATTCTTGTTTCTCTAACTCATAAGAACGTTTTCATTAATCGTGTGAAAATTTCTATAACATTTATTAGTGGTGGCTTTATTAGTTTTTCTTTTTTTGCTGCTTCTTTTTTCTTTTACTGATTTACCTCTTCCAGGTCCACCTTAGTTTCTGGCGTGCAGGTGCACCTTAGTTTGTGGGTTGCAGGTCTAGCGCGTGCAGTCTACCTGTTTCATATTTTTTTTACTTTAATGTTAATTTTTTAGATTTAGTTTTTTAGGGTTTTAGAGTTTTGGGTTTTTTAACTTTTGTTTCTTTTACATTTACACTTTGTTTTTTACTTTTTTAACTTCTGTCACTTTTAGCGCTACTTTTAGTGTTGTGCCTTTATTAGTGGGGCCTTTATTAGTGGGGCCTTTATTAGTGGGGCCTTTATTAGTTGCGCTTTACTTTTACTGGTCTGTCTCTTCCAGGTCCACCTTAGTTTCTGGCATGTAGGTCTACCGCGTGCTGTCTAGCTGTTTCATATTTTTTTTTAACTTTTTTTTTTGTTTTAGGGTTTTAGTGTTGTAGTTTTTGTGTTTTCTTAACTTTTGTTTCTTTTACATTTACTCTTTTTTACTTTTACTTTTTAAACCTCTGTTACTTTTACAATTAATTTTACTCTCTTGTTTATTAATGCCCCACAGGGACATTAGCTGTGTCCCCGTGGGGGCGTGCCAGGGGCGGGATGTGCTGAGGAACCCCCCCGAGGGGCTGGACGGGGGCGTGGTCTCGTGCGGAACCCCGCCCCGAGGGGCGGGATAGGGCCGCGGTGTTCAGGCAGCCTGGCAAAATGGCGGCTTCCGGGCATGCGCAGTAGCTAAATGAAGTTCCTAAAATGGCCGACTAAAGGTCGGGCAGCCTGGCAAAATGGCGGCTTCCGGGCATGCGCAGTAGCTAAATGAAGTTCCTAAAATGGCCGACTAAAGGTCGGGCAGCCTGGCAAAATGGCGGCTAGCGGGCGTGCGCATTAGCCACAATGAAGTTCCCAAAATGGCCGAGTGAAGGTCGGCAACCTGGCGCGGCGGGGGCGGGTCGCGACGCCTGCGCGGGTGCACAAGAGCGGCGGCGAGCGGCGCGGGCGGTCGCGAGTTTTGTTTGGTGAGCGCGGCGTTGGCGGCGGCGCCGCGTCGGAGCAGGTGAGGGGCCGCGGGCGCGGCGGGTTTGGGAGGGGCGATTCTCCGGTCGGCGCGATCCCCCGGTGTGGTCCGAGCTCTGCGCTCTCGGGGCTGGTGGGGGGGGCGCGGAAGCGGCCCCGGGCCGAACGCTGCCCCGGGCTCGCCGGGGGGGTGTTGGGGCCGAGCCCGTGTCCGGGCGGGGGGGAGCAGGGGCAGCCCCGTCCGGCTCTCAGCTGCTCGGTATTGGGGCCGGGCAGGCTCTGCCGCTGCCGGCGCGGGGGGGCTCCGGCGGCGCCGGCGGGTCCCGGTGCCCGCAGGGCGGGGGGTAAAGGTCCGCGGCTGCTGGCGCCAGGGGCGGTCGTGGGGGCGGGCGGGTCCGCGCTCCCGGGGCGGCTGGGCCCTGCTCCCCGCGGGGGCTTTTGGGCCTGGGGGGGGTTCGGGGGCCGGGCGCGGCGGTGCAGGCGATGGCGGCGAAGTAAAGCCTGCGAGAGCGCTAGCAAAGCGCCGTCCGGGCTGCGGTGGTGCCGCCCCGCAGAGACGTGGGGCCGGGCCCTGCGCGGTTCCCGAGCGCTCCCCAAAAGTGCCCGTGGGGGCCCTGGGGGCGCAGGGCTGCGGGGTGGCTACAGCCCCCTCCAGCCCTCGGTGTCGCACGTGGGGGCTGCAAGGGGGGTCAGAAAGCAGGCGGGGTGAGCTGCTTTGGGGCGCGAATAACGGAGGCCAGGTGTTGTGTTCCTGGGGCTCGAGGAGAGGCTCGCGCGGCTGATTTGGGGGGCTCAGGAGCAGAGGTGAGCGGTGCGTTTTCGGGAGGTGAGAGAGGGGACTCGGTGGTGTGGTTTTGGGGTCGGCAGCAGAGGCAGAGCGCTGCGTTTTTGGGGCTGGAGAGCAGGCTCGGCAGCTGGGTTTTTGGGCTCGGCAGCGGGCGCTGCGTGAGCTGGTTCGGGGGCCAAAAGCAGAAGGTAAACTGGCCGGTTGCGCGGGGGAGCGGGAGGGCGTCGGGGGGCCGCGTGGGAAAGCGTCGGGTGGGTAGGGTGCGTGGACGTTGGCCGGAGGCGGGGGTCCGGTCCCGTCGGAGCCCGAAGTTCGGGGAGGCCGGCACGCAGCGGGCCGGCTGAGCCGAACGTCCGAGGTGGTCTCCGGGGGCCATGTAGCGTGGGCATGTGCGGGGCTGTGTATCTGGGAAGCCTCGTGTTGTAAGAGCTGTATGATACCAATGTGTTCTCTTAGGTGGATAAGAGTCAAGGGACCGGAGGCAGAGAGAGAGGAAGATGCATCCGAACTGTCAGATTCTCCCAGCAGCTCCAAGGGCGGAAGCCGTGGTGAGGTCCGGACCCTTGGGGCCGTGTCGCCCCTCTTCTGCATCACGGTCCTTCCCTGCCCCACCTTCTCTTTCTCTCACAGCTGTCATTTTTTTCGCTTCCCTGCATCTCTTCCTCTCTCGTTCTCCAAGTCCCTCTCTTTCTCTGTTGTTCTGCCTCTCTGCTTTCTTTTTCTGTCTGCACTTCTGTCCTGTTCGCTGTCCCTCTTTTTTTCATCCTCTGTTCTGCAGCCCATCACTGTTTTTGTCTTTCTCCATCTATCTGTCTGTCTTCCTGTCCCAATTTTTTTTAATTCCTCCCCATCTGCCCTTTAGCCCTTCGCAATTACCCCCGCCCCCTGTCTGGCTCCATGTCCCTATTTCTAATTTCCTCTGTCTCTGCCCTGTATTCTAGATACACTTTTCTTTCTTGTATTATCTTGTTCCACGTTCCTGTCTCTATGTTTTAATTTCTTCCTTCTCTGTCCTATAGCCTGGTTTTGTCTTTATCGTTCTCTGTCTGTCTCCCTGGCCCTATTCTTTAATTCCTCTGTCTCTCCCCTTTAGCTCACTGAGGTTTTTTGGTATTTCTCAGTGTCTCTCTGTCCACCTCACTGTCCCCTCTTTTAATTTCTCCATCTCTGCCCTGTGGCCCATCAGAAATCTTTGCTTTTCTCCATCTCTCTCAGTCCGGTTCCCTCTCCCTCCCTCCTCTCTGGCCTGTAGCCCATCGCTGTTTCTTTTGCCCTCTGCCCCTCTCTCTGTCTCGGTAGCTCCCTTTCCCTGTTTTTTAATCCTTTCCTCTCTGTCCTGCAGGGAGGGGGAGGAGGTGCTCCAGGCACCAGAGCAGAGATTCCCCTGCAGCCCTGGTGACGCAGGTTGTCCCCCTGCAGCCCGTGGAGGTCCGCGGTGGAGCAGACGTGCAGCTGCAGGCCACGGAGGACCCCTCGCTGGAGTAGGTGGGTGTGCCCGAAGGAAGCCGTGACCCCGTGGAGCGCCCGCGCTGGAGCAGGCTCCTGTCAGCAGCCGTGGCTCCGTGGAGGGGAGCCCATGCTGGAGCAGGTGTTACGGCAGGACCTGTGGCCCCGTGGGAGGGACCCTACGCTGGAGCAGAAGAAGAGCGTGAGGAGGAAGGAGCGGCAGAGACAATGTGTGATGAACTGACCGCACCCCCCGATCCCCGTCCCCCTGCGTTGGTCGAGGGTAGGATGTAGAGAAGCTGGGAGTCAAGATGAGCCCAGGAAAAAAAAGAGAGGGGTGGGAGGAAGGTGTTTTTTAGATTTGTTCTTATTTCTCGTTACCCTACTCTGATTGTGATTGACAATAAATTAAATGAATTTCCCCAAGTAGAGTGTGTTTTCCCGTGACGGAAGTTGGTGAGTGATCTCTTTGCCCTTATCTTGACCCACAAGCTTTTTTGTTGTATTTTCTCCCTGTCTTGTTGAGGAGGGCGAGCAATAGAGCGCCTCGGTGGGCACCCGGCGGCAGACGTTCGTATTTTGGAGCCTGGCTCTCGGCTCGTCTTTTTCTTGGACATAGTGTGAAACGTTTGGACGTTTGGGTAGGTAAACAAGCGCGGAGCCCATCGTTGTTCGGGCTGTGAAAGGGCTGACATGGGACGATTGCAGGCAGGAATAGCTTTCAGGGCTGCCACCTTAGTCGCGGGAGCAATCTGCGGTCGTTCGCCTTTTTGGAACCGGGTTCCCGTCTCGTTTGTTTTGTCGGTCAGAGCGTGAAACGTTTGGACATTTGGACGTTCAGGTCTCCCTCCCTTCTGGTGTACAGGTCTACCTTCCTTCCACGTGGCGTACAGGTCTACTGCGTGCAGTCTATCTATTTTCTAATTTTTTTTACATTTTCTTAGCTTTTGAGTTTCTTAGCTTTTGAGTTTCTTAGCTTTTGAGTTTCTTAGCTTTTGAGTTTCTTAGCTTTTGAGTTTCTTAGCTTTTGAGTTTCTTAGCTTTTGAGTTTCTTAGCTTTTGAGTTTCTTAGCTTTTGAGTTTCTTAGCTTGTGAGTGAGTTTCTTAGCTTTTGAGTTTCTTAGCTTTTGAGTTTCTTAGCTTTTGTTAACTTTTTAAATTTACTCTTTATTTTTTACTTCTGCTTCGTTAACTTGTGTTGCTTTTACAATTACTTTTACTTTTTTATTGCTTAGTTGCCGCTGCTTTGTTGCTGCTTATTAGTTTTTCTTTTTTTGCTTTTTCTTTTTCTTTTACTGGTTTACCTCTTCCAGGTGTACGTCTTCTGACTGGTTTGCCGCCTTCTGGCATGCAGGTCTTTTTTACTTTTACGTTTTTACTAAAGAAGTCTAAACGCACAGCATTTTAATTTTTTCACGGTGTCCTGGTTTTGTGCAGATAAAATTTATAGAATCACTTTTCTGTTCCATTTTGTTTCAGTTTGTGGCCAGCTGTGGGACAGGGATCAAGGCCATTAGCAGTTAAATCCAGGGCAGGTGCCCCAGGCTGGCCCACAGGTGTGTTCTATAACATTAAGCTCAGGTTCACTATAAAAGGGCCACTTGCTGGGGAGGGGTGGGCCTCTTTTTGCTCTGCTCCCTTCCCTCTTTCTACTTCTTCTCAACAATGGCTATCTCCAGAGGAACTTGCCATTGCTCTGTGGGCTAAGTATAGTTTTGTGTGTTTTGTATTAGCATCGATCTCAGTTTTAAATTGTAACCCATGAGTTTCCCTCCTTTTCCTGGATCCCTTTCTCAGTCCGGGAAGGGCAATGGGGTGATAGAACAGCTGCTTACTGTTCAGGGTGGTGGTCGGTGCCCCAGGTATATGAGCCGCAGCCTCTCATCAGGGAGCTCATTTTTCTCCTGAGCTTTGATGGTGTTAGTGCTCAGCTGCTCCTTCAGTCAATTTTAGCCTTTGAGCTGGTCAAGCTATTTGGGCAGATGTATTTTAACATTGAGAGAAGCAGCAGTGTGTCTGTGAGGTAAGAGCTTCAGGTGCAGGAGAGGTTAATTTTCTGCTTTTATTTGTTAAACATTGGTTTTTAGTTAAGCTTTGGTTTTTAGTTAAGCTTTGGTTTTTAGTTAAGCTTTGGTTTTTAGTTAAGCTTTGGTTTTTAGTTAAGCTTTGGTTTTTAGTTAAGCTTTGGTTTTTAGTTAAGCTTTGGTTTTTAGTTTAGTTTAACTAAATTTTTCCTTTAGTTTACAATTACTTTTAATTTTTTTATTTTTTTTTTGTTTAGTTTTAATCTTTTTGTACCTTATAGCGTTCAGGTCTCACTCCCTTGTGGTGTGCAGGTCTACTGGGTGCAGTCTATCTCTTTTCTAATTTTTTTTTACATTTTTTTTAGTTTTAGTTTTTTAGCTTTTTAGGTTTAGATTTCTAGGTTTAGTTTTTTAATTTTTATTACTTTTACTTTTTTAACTTTTGTTACTTTTATATTACTTTTACTTATTTATTAGTTGTAGCTTCTTAGTTGTAGCTTCTTAGTTGTAGCTTCTTAGTTGTAGCTTCTTAGTTGTAGCTTCTTAGTTGTAGCTTCTTAGTTGTAGCTTCTTAGTTGTAGCTTCTTAGTTGTAGTTTTTCTTTTTTCCTTTTTCTTTACTTTTAATGGTCTAGCTCTTCTAGGTCTACCTCTTCAGACTGGTCTGCCGTAGTTTCTGCCGTGCAGGTCTGCCTTCCTTGTGGTGTGCAGGTCTACTGCGTGCAGTCTACCTCTTTTAAAATTTTTTTTTATATATTTTTTTTAATTTTAGGTTTTTAGTTTTTTCTTTTTTTTTTAACTTTTGTTTCCTTTACATTTACTCTTTATGTTTTACTTTTTTAACCTCTGTTACTTTTAGAATTACTTTTTATTTTATTGTTTATTAGTTGTGGTTTATTAGTTGTGGTTTATTAGTTGTGGTTTATTAGTTGTGGTTTATTAGTTGTGGTTTATTAGTTGTGGTTTATTAGGGTTTTTTTCCTTTTTCTTTTTCTTTTACTGGTCTACCTTAGTTTCTGGTGTGCAGGTCTACATTAGATTCTGGCATGCAAGTCTACCTTAGTTTCTGGTGTGCAAGTCTACGTTCTGTGTGGCGTGCAGGTCTACTGCGTGCAGTCTATCTGTTTTCTAATTTTTTTTACAGTTTCTTAGCTTTTGAGTGTTTCTTAGCTTTTGAGTGTTTCTTAGCTTTTGAGTGTTTCTTAGCTTTTGAGTGTTTCTTAGCTTTTGTTAACTTTTTCCATTTACTTTTTATTTTTTACTTCTGCTTCGTTAACTTCTGTTGCTTTTACAATTACTTTTACTTTTTTATTGCTTAGTTGCTGCTGCTTAGTTGCTGCTTATTAGTTTTTCTTTTTTTGCTTTTTCTTTTTCTTTTACTGGTTTACCTCTTCCAGGTGTACGTCTTCTGACTGGTTTGCCGCCTTCTGGCGTGCAGGTCTACGTTCGTTTCTGGTGTGCAGGTCTTTTTTACTTTTATAACTTCATATTTTTTTTATTTTTTTTTAAATTTTAGTATTTTAGCTTTTGGGTTTTAGTGCGTGTGTTAGGGTTTTAGTGCGTGTGTTAGGGTTTTAGTGCGTGTGTTAGGGTTTTTTAACTTAGGTTACTTTAACATTTAATATTTTTTACTTTTTTAACTTCTGTTACTTTTACAATTACTTTTACTTTTTTGTTTATTAGTGGTGGCTTTATTAGTGGTGGCTTTATTAGTGGTGGCTTTATTAGTGGTGGCTTTATTAGTGGTGGCTTTATTAGTGGTGGCTTTATTAGTGGTGGCTTTATTAGTGGTGGCTTTATTAGTGGTGGCTTTATTAGTGGTGGCTTTACTTTTTCTTTTACTGGTCTACCTCTTCCAGGTCCACCTTTGTTTCTGGCGTGCAGGTCCACCTTAGTTTCTGGCTTGTAGGTCTACCGCGTGCCGTCTAGCTCTTTCATAATTTTTTTTATCTTTTTTTGTTTTAGGGTTTTAGTGTTTTAGTTTTCATGTTTTTTAACTTTTGTTTCTTTTCCATTTACTCTTTTTTACTTTTACTTTTTAAACTTATGTTACTTTTACAATTAATTTTACTCTCTTGTTTATTAGTGGTGGCTCTATTAGTGGTGGCTCTATTAGTGGTGGCTCTATTAGTGGTGGCTCTATTAGTGGTGGCTCTATTAGTGGTGGCTCTATTAGTGGTGGCTCTATTAGTGGTGGCTCTATTAGTGGTGGCTCTGTTAGTTTTTCTTTTTTTGCTTCTTGTTTTTTCTTTTACTGGTCTACCTCTTCCAGGTCCACCTTAGTTTGTGGCTTGCAGGTCTAGCGCGTGCAGTCTACCTCTTTCATAATTTTTTTTTACTTTTTTTTGATGTTAGTTTTTTAGATTTAGTTTTTTAGGGTTTTAGTTTTTTTAACTTTTGTTTCTTTTACGTTTACTCTTTTTTTTTTACTTTTTTAACTTCTGTCACTTTTAACACTACTTCTACTGTTGTGCTTTCTTAGCTGTGCTTTCTTAGCTGTGCTTTCTTAGCTGTGCTTTCTTAGCTGTGCTTTCTTAGCTGTGCTTTCTTAGCTGTGCTTTCTTAGCTGTGCTTTCTTAGCTGTGCTTTCTTAGCTGTGCTTTCTTAGCTGTGCTTTCTTAGCTGTGCTTTCTTAGCTGTGCTTTCTTAGCTGTGCTTTCTTAGCTGTGCTTTCTTAGCTGTGCTTTCTTAGCTGTGCTTTCTTAGCTGTGCTTTCTTAGCTGTGCTTTCTTAGCTGTGCTTTCTTAGCTGTGCTTTCCTTTTTCTTTTACTGGTTTACCTCTTCCAGGTCCACCTTAGTTTCTGGTGTGCAGGTCCACCTTAGTTTCTGGCTTGTAGGTCTACCGCGTGTCGTCTAGCTCTTTCATAGTTTTTTTTAGTCGTTTTTTGTTTTAGGGTTTTAGTGTTATAGTTTTCGAGTTTTTTTAACTTTTGTTTCTTTTCCATTTACTCTTTTTTACTTTTACTTTTTAAACTTCGGTTACTTTTACAATTAATTTTACTCTCTTGTTTATTATTT
>NW_027167549.1:0-18425 GCF_013368605.1 Nyctibius grandis
GTGCTGCTGTGCCAGACATGCTAGAACTTCAATACGAACTGGAGTCAAAGGCAGCCAAGTGGTACGCCACTATAGACATAGCTAATGCATTTTTCTCTATTCCTTTGGCACCAAAGTGCAGGCCACAGTTTGCTTTTACCTGGAGAGGTATCCAGTATACCTGGAATCGACTGCCCCAGGGGTGGAAACACAGTCCTACTATTTGCCACGGACTGATCCAGACTGCACTAGAAAAGGGTGGAGCTCCAGAACATTTGCAATATATTGATGACATCATTGTGTGGGGTGATACAGCAGCAGAAGTTTTTGACAAAGGGGAGAAAATAATCCAAATTCTTCTGAAAGCTGGTTTTTCCATAAAAAGAGGCAAGGTCAAGGGACCTGCCCGGGAGATCCAGTTTTTAGGGATTAAATGGCAAGATGGGCGTCGCCAGATCCCGATAGAGGTGATCAACAAAATAACAGCCATGTCCCCACCTACTAACAAAAAGGAAACACAAGCCTTCTTAGGCGTTGTGGGTTTCTGGAGAATGCATATTCCAGATTACAGCCAGATTGTACGCCCTCTTTATCAAGTGACCAGAAAGAAGAATGATTTTCAGTGGGGCCCTGAACAACAACAGGCTTTTGAACAGATTAAACAAGAGATTGTGCATGCAGTAGCCCTTGGACCAGTCCGTATGGGACAAGATGTTAAAAATGTGCTCTACACCTCAGCTGGGGACAATGGTCCTACCTGGAGCCTCTGGCAGAAAGTACCAGGGGAGACTCGAGGTCGACCCCTAGGATTTTGGAGTCGAGGACACAAGGGCTCCGAGGCCAATTACAACCCAACTGAAAAAGAGATACTGGCAGCGTATGAAGGAGTTAGAGCTGCTTCAGAGGTAATTGGTACTGAAGCACAACTTCTCCTAGCACCTCGATTACCAGTACTAGGCTGGATGTTCAAGGGTAAGGTTCCCGTCATCATGCAACTGATGCTACATGGAGTAAATGGATTGCATTAATTACGCAGAGGGCTCGAATAGGAAACCCTAATCGCCCAGGAATCTTAGAAGGGATCATGGACTGGCCAGAAGGCAAAGACTTCAGAATGCCACCAGAAGAGGAGGTGACACGTGCTGAAGAAGCCCCACCATATAATGAACTACCAGAGGATGAGAAGGAGTATGCCCTGTTCACCGATGGATCCTGCCGTCTTGTAGGAAAGCATCGGAAGTGGAAAGCTGCTGTATGGAGTCCTATACGACGAGTCACAGAAGCCACAGAAGGACAAGGTGAATCAAGTCAATTCGCAGAGGTAAAAGCCATCCAGCTGGCTCTAGACATTGCTAAACGAGAAAAGTGGCCAAGGCTGTATCTTTATACTGACTCATGGATGGTAGCAAATGCCTTGTGGGGGTGGTTAAAGCAGTGGAAGCGAAGCAACTGGCAGCGCAAAGGGAAACCTATTTGGGCTGCTGAATTGTGGCAAGATATTGCTGCTCGGCTAGAGGAACTAGTCGTGAAGGTACGTCATGTAGATGCTCACGTACCTAAAAGTCAGGCAACTGAGGAACATCGAAACAACCAACAAGCGGATCAAGCTGCTAAAGTGTTCCAAATAGATTTGGACTGGGAACACAAAGGTGAACTATTTTTAGCTCGGTGGGCTCATGACACTTCAGGTCATCAAGGAAGAGATGCAACATACAGATGGGCTCGTGACCGAGGGGTGGATTTAACCATGGACTCTATTGCACAGGTTATCCATGATTGTGAAACATGCGCCGCAATTAAGCAAGCCAAACGGTTAAAACCTTTGTGGTATGGGGGGCGGTGGTTGAAATATAAATATGGGGAGGCCTGGCAAATTGACTATATCACACTCCCTCAAACCCGCCAGGGTAAACGCTATGTGCTTACCATGGTGGAGGCGACCACCGGATGGTTGGAAACATACTCTGTGCCCCATGCCACTGCCCGGAACACTATCCTGGGCCTCGAAAAGCAAATCTTGTGGTGACATGGCACACCAGAGAGAATTGAGTCGGACAATGGGACTCATTTCAAAAACAGTCTCATAGACAACTGGGCCAAAGAGCATGGCATCGAATGGGTATATCACATCCCCTATCATTCACCAGCATCTGGGAAAGTTGAACGGTATAATGGGCTGTTAAAAACTACCCTGAAAGCAATGGGGGGTGGAACCTTTAAAAACTGGGATAAACATCTGGCACAAGCTACCTCGTTAGTTAACACCAGGGGATCTATCAATCGAGCTGGCCCTGCTCAGTCAGACCTTCTACATACAGTAGAAGGAGATAAAGTCCCTGTGGTGCATGAAAGGAATCTATTGGGAAAAACTGTCTGGATTCTTCCTGCAACGGGCAAAGGTAAACCCATTCGTGGGATTGCTTTTGCTCAGGGACCTGGATGTACTTGGTGGGTGATGTTGCAAGATGGTGAAGTCCGATGTGTCCCTGAAGGTGATCTGATTATGGGTGAGACTACTTAAGTCTGAACTGTATGTTGTTGCTGCATAAGTGTCTTTCAGGTTAAGACAGTGGTGATGAGACCGGAGCTTCATCAAGTGGCGTCCAGTAACCTTCTCGAGTCTGACATCTTTAACCTGCAACCCGTGGGCGCGAACCATGACAAAAGAGAGACTGCTGAGAGACTGCTGAGAGACTGCTGGCCAGATGGAAACCCACAATCCTGAACCAAATGAACTTAATGAACTTTTTGTATAGAGATGAATCATAAACTAGTGATATCTGTATATATATTTGAAAATGAAAAGGTAGTGGTGATCTGAGTATGATGTGAATGGTATGGAATAAGGGGTGGAATGTCCTGGTTTGGCCCAAACCAGGCCAATTAGTCTTAGAGAAACCAAGGTCACTGCTAAATTCCTCACTGCTTATGAGTGAAGAGCTGAAGGGGGCTCGCACCTGCAGGGAGGAGCAGACAGGGCAGGTGACCCAAGATTGACCAACGAGGTATTCCATCCCATACATGTCATTCTCACTTTCCTATTTATCACTAACCCACTGCCTCCTGGAGGTGGGGCCCAGGAGGGAGGGGCCCTCCTGTCTCCCACTGATTGGTACCAGCTTTGCCAGTTTCCAGTTAAAAGCCTGCAGGTGTGATGGCAGGGAGCTATTGCATTTTCCCCTCTGCCCATGCTGGGTGGAGCTATTGCATTTTCCCCTCTGCCCGTGCTGGGGGGAGCAACTCTGCCTGAGGAGGATTTCCAAGCTCTCAGTCTTGGCTTTGTATATATTTGTATATATTTGGTTATTTCTATTATTATTGTTATTATACTCTTTTTCATTATTATAGTTTATTAAAACTGTTTTAACTTTCCAACCCATAAGTCTCTCTCCCTTTTCCCTTTCCCTTGGGGGGGGGGGAGAGGGTTAACAGAGAGCATCTGCCACCTGGTTAATAGCTGGCCCAGCTTTAAACCGTGACAACCAGGCATTCAGTAATTGCTTGGAAAAAGGAGGCACTACTTGTATGACAGGAGGTGGGAGGTTATTCTCACGATCTGGAGAGAATTCCTCCTGTATAGCTAGTTTTTTTAGGTGTGCCTTCTGATACGTTAAAGATGCCACAATAATGTTCAATTTGTGCATGCCATTTCTGCACGGATGCTCGTTGTGCCACCCCGTCAGGGGGAGGGGTCCCTGCTAAAATTGGTTTTATTACCTTAAAGGGGCCTCTGAGAATGATTGGTCGCTGACGAATGGTGCGCTCGGCCTCTCGTAGTGCTAAGCTTACCACAAACAATCCCTTTTCCCATACTGTGTAACATTTTTCTGCGTCTTTAAAACTACGAGAATAGAAGCCAACAGGTCTCGGGGGTCCCTCTGGTCCCTTTTGCCAGAAGTGAGATGACAGTCCAGATTCAGCAAATCCCCATTCAATTTGGATGGGATCAGTAGGATGAATTGGACCTAAGGCTTGGTGACTAGAAGCCTCAAATATCAGTAGTTGTAGAGCTTCCTCATGGACAGGGGTCCACTCCCAAGAGACACCTTTTCGTAACAAATTATACAACGGCCTAGCTATTATGGAAAAGTCAGGGATATGTTTTCGCCAAAATACCAAAGTTCTTAGTGCTTGCTGCAATTCTCGTTTCGAGGTAGGTAATTTTACCTGGTCTAAAGCTAGCAGAGTATCATCTGGAATGCACATGGTTCCTCCTTTCCACCAGATTCCCAGAAATTTAACTTCATTTGCAGGTAATTGAACCTTCTCAGGTGGGACTTGAAATCCCAACCCTTCCAGGTGTGTGATAATTGCTGACTGCACCTTGCCCACAGATTCAATTTGGTCTCCCCCTATTAGCACATCATCAATATATTGATAAGTTTTGACATTCTTTTCCAGAGGGATTTGTTCTAATTCCCTTGCCAGGGCGTGATGTGCCAGAGTTGGGGAGTGTTTAAACCCTTGGGATAACCTTGTAAATGTATATTGCTGTCCTTCCCAAGTGAAGGCAAAGCGAGCCTGATCCTCTGGTTGGAGAGGAACCATGAAAAACATATCTTTAACACCAATAGTTGCCAAAATAGGGTGGGCTTGCTCCTGAATGGTACTAATGAGTTCGGCAATGTTAGGCACAGCAGCAGTTAGGGGTCCGGTGTTGGCATTCAATTGACGATAATCAATCGTCAGTCGCCATTTTCCATTTGGTTTTCGCACGGGCCATACCGGAGAGTTGTAGTGTGGAAGACCCTCAGCCTGCAAAGAGCTGTGCTTTACTTAGGGAGCATAGATTTGCTTGGGAACACTGCACTGAGAATAGTTTTTGCTTGCTTCTAAGATAAAGGAGCCGAGACCAGTTCACAGGGCTTTTTGAGGCATGAAAGAAGTAAACATGTGTTGAAGGTCAGTTCTGAACACAGAGCTGAAAACAAGGAATGGTTGTTGATGTTTTGAGCCCAGGACACTGTGGCTCTTGCCAGAATGGGTGCTGAGTGCTTAGCATGTGAATGTTGATGTTATCTTGAACTGCCTAGTCTGGCTCCTGCATTGTAGCAGTTAAATAGGGTAGTAGCAAAACAATAAAAAGCCTTAGGCCTTTCGGCTTCAGGCCCTTGCATCCTCGATCTCAGAGTCTGTGCCTTCCTTGCCGCCTGCCGCAAATGGCACCCGAACAAGGTTGAAGATTAAGGAAGAAGCGGCGGTGACTCTGATCGAAGGATTGTCAGAGGCTAGCGCGCGCCAGGACCGGAGAGTCCCCAGGATCGGAGAATCCCCAGGATCAGAGAATCTCCAGGACCGGAGAGTCCCCAGGACCGGAGAGTGAGTCCCCAGGATCGGAGAATCCCCAGGATCGGAGAATCCCCAGGATCAGAGAATCCCCAGGACCGGAGAGTCCCCAGGACCGGAGAGTGAGTCCCCAGGACTGGAGAGTCCCCAGGATCGGAGAATCCTCAGGACCGGAGAGCGAGTCCCCAGGACCGGAGAGTCCCCAGGATCAGTGAGTTCCGCGATCGCAATAAACATGGGACAGGCTAGTTCCCAAGAGCATAAGCTCTACACTGAGGTATTACAGCGTATATTACACGAACAGGGCTATAAGGTCCAATTAGCGAAATTGGTGCAGTTATTAGTATGGATCAAAGACAACTGTACCTGGTTCCCTGTATCAGGGACTTACGATGCAAAGATTTGGGTGAAAGTGGGAGTAGAAATACAAAAACGGAACACGTTGCAGTCTGATATTCTAAAGGATTTAGAAGCAACGTGGAGGGTTGTTTTTACAGCACTCTCTGCACTCCAGCCTGCAGAGGAGTATTTGCAATCTCTGGCATCCACTCCTATTAACACCTTAGTGGATGTGAAGGAGCAACAGGAGCCTGTATATGAAACAGTCTCCGGAGAATCAGATGATCCTTACGATCTTGATTTCACAGATCCAGACATACAGTCCAATTTATACCCACCATTAACATAGGTAAAAGAAACGGCTGCAGCCATCCCTTCGGCACGGGGGGTCTCGCAGGCGGCAGCAGCAGCGGTAGTGGCTACGGCCAGAGCACAGTTAACACCAACAGCTCCTCCGTATCCTGCGTCTGCCGAGCCACCTATTGGCTTTGCTGAAAAGGTACCAGAGTCTCATGTAACGAAATACAAAACGCTGGCAGAAAATTGTAGAGAGGAAGCTGCTCGTAAAGGAGATTTTGCCATGCTGACGGCGATGCCGGTAATCTATCGCCCAAATCATCCTCCTGAGTATCAATACCTTAGTTATGAAATGATTAAGGAAGTACGGGCTGCGGTGAAAGACTATGGTTTGCACAGTAACTATACTTCAAATTTAGTAACAGTCATTGGGGAATCCTATACTATGACACCACATGATTGGAAGTCACTTTTACGGATGATTTTAACACCTGCACAGTATTCAGTGTGGCTGGCAGAGTACCAGGAGGCTGTTTCTGCAGACACTTTGGAAAATAGGCAAGAATATTTGGGAGTTAATCAGTATGCGACACCAGAGGTACAGGCACGGTTACCTCGGCAGCGTTTACAACAGATCTCTGCATTGGCTTTAAAGTGCCTGAAACGCGTTCCAGAGGCAGGGAAACGCTCAGCCCTCTTTTGCAGCAGTCAGGCAAGGAGCTCAAGAACCCTATGTTACATTTATTGATCGTTTACAAACAGCACTGAGCAGGCAGATTGATGATGAAAATACAGTAGAAACACTGTTATTACAATTGGCTTATGAAAATGCGAATGCAGATTGTCAAAAAATTTTGGGCCCTCTAAAAAACTCTTACAAAAGTATAGCAGAATTTATTAAAGCCTGTCAGAATGTGGGTTCTGAAGAGCATAAAGCTACTTTACTTGCAAGTGCCTTGGCTCAGCAACTCGTTGTGGGACGAGCAGAAATGAAATGTTTTGAGTGTAATCAAATGGGGCATATTAGAAAGAACTGCCCAAAGCCGACAGTAAAGAAAAAAGATGAACAGTCCCACAATCTGTCAGTTGACAGAATTGTTGACATGGGGGAGGGGATATGCTTGTGTTTTACTCCCAACAGGTCCTCGTTGGCTACCTGCGAGATGCGTGAAGCCATACCATGAGCTGGAGAAACCGCAACGAGAAGCCGGTACCAGAAATGCAGACGCTGAAAGTACAGGGACCACGCAAGCGACGTAGAACAGTCAACCTGACACCAGCATTACTTGGGGAATGCTGAAATGACTGGATGAGCACGCAAGTAGCATGCTGCGAGGGGTCTTAGGTGGTCTCTGGTGGTCGTGGTCCCCCCATAGTTGTGCTGTCTGCTGTGAGACCTCACTTCCGCGCAAGCGTGGTTAAGGCCTTTCTGTTGACACGTGCAGGTGGCTCTGAGGAGAAGATACTGTTTTGGTTCTCACAGCAGTTATCTCTTCTAGAGTGTGTGAATCAAGTAAATTTGGACACTACAGGGATGTTGTTCACAGTCTTGTTTATCTTTGGCCCTTCTTTGTAATTAGTGATGCTACAGCATTATTGTATAGATGTCTATGTTTATTCCTTTTTCTATATGTATTTATTGCGTGCCTGTGTAGATTACTCTGCTCTACACTCCGCAAGCCAAATGTGCACGTCCAGCTTTGAACTACCTAGGAGAAGCGGTCTCTTGAGCAAGGGGGTAGAATGTGGGAATATAACGGAAGATTGGCGAGGAGGACTGTAAACATGCTCAAGTGACTTGCACCTGGGGTGTCAAAAAACACGTATATCAAACTACTAACTCTTATTTAGTCTTGTGTGCTGGACAAGTAGAGCATCTGCATTCAGATAACATAGGCCTGTGATAAGACTCAAGGGCACCTAATGGTTTATGCCTGAGATTCCTGCCCTGCTGTGAGAAAGATCAAAGCACAGTGGAAAACTGCCGCCTGCCAGAAATCCCTAATATACAGGCGAAGGCAGCAGGCCCGGAATCTCTCTCACTCTCTCTCTAGCAGGAACTGAACTCCACGGTGCCTGCGTCCCCGCTTGCGTGCCTTTGCCCCGAGTGCTGCTTCAGAGATTTCTCGGTTTGCGAGTTCTTCATTTTACCTGGTCTGCAATCAGAGGACTCTGAAAAGCCAAAGCCCACATCATGACCACACTTGTCATCGAATAAACAAAAAAAGGGGGAAATGTGGAAGACCCTCAGCCTGCAAAGAGCTGTGCTTTACTTGGAGAGCATAAGATTTGCTTGGGAACACTGCACTGAGAATAGTTTTTGCTTGCTTCTAAGATAAAGGAGCTGAGACCAGTTCACAGGGCTTTTTGAGGCATGAAAGAAGTAAACATGTGTTGAAGGTCAGTTCTGAACACAGAGCTGAAAACAAGGAATGGTTGTTGATGTTTTGAGCCCAGGACACTGTGGCTCTTGCCAGAATGGGTGCTGAGTGCTTAGCGTGTGAATGTTGATGTTATCTTGAACTGCCTAGTCTGGCTCCTGCATTGTAGCAGTTAAATATGGTAGTAGCAAAACAATAAAAAGCCTTAGGCCTTTCGGCTTCAGGCCCTTGCATCCTCGATCTCAGAGTCTGTGCCTTCCTTGCCGCCCGCCGCATTGTAGGGCGAGTGCGTGGGAACTATAATTCCTTGCTCCAGCAATTCTGTCAAAACAGGGGCTATGCCTTCTCTGGCTCCCAGGGGTAGAGAATATGGTTTCACATTAGTCAATTTAGATGGGGGAAGGGGAGGGGCTGGAATCAGGAGTCTCAAATTTAGTTTGGCAACTCCAAATATCCAGTTACCTCCCTGATTGTCTGTCCACTTACAGCCCTTTAAGACATCCATTCCCAATAAATTTGATGGGAATTCTCCCATTACCATTTCTACAGTAATCGATGTGTCTTCCCCGGGGAGTCTGAGAGAGGCTCGCACTAACCTCTGTACCTTAACATTCCCGAATGCATTCGACACCATCAGGAGTTTTTTTGAAGGTTTTATTCCACATCGACGGGCATCATTCTCCTGTATAGCAGAGATTTGAGCACCAGTGTCCACTACAAAAGGAATAGGTATTTGTTTAGGTCCCACCACACAAAATAAAATCAAATCACCTCGAGGGGTGAGGGTGAGCTGTCTAATGTGCATCCACCCTTCACCCATCCGCTCACGAGAGACAGGCGAAGGAACTAGTTTTCCTCCCTTCTGGGTGAAGATTTAGAAACTACCTCCTGCTCCACCCAAGGTGGGGCAGAGGGAATTTCGCACCTTCCCCCAGGGGCATTAGATGATGGTTTTTCGGGTGGTTTCATTACCCATTCCTCATCAGTGGTAATTACACTTGTGCCTTTCCCTGGCCACTCTAGTACCATTTTCTCCAACTTTTCTGTACTAAGCCAATTAATACTCTTCAGGGGTATTCCCTTGTGTTTTCCTATTAACCACAATGCTTTCCTGTGAGATATATTATCTTTCTTTGAATTCACCGGGTTCGAGGGAGAGGGCCTCGCTGGAGGAAACTTCGCCTCCGTACGCCTCACATTTTTAGGTTCTGATCTCACTGGACCATATTTCCACCCATAGTTAATCAAATCTTGAGCTACTTCCCCCCACGTCCACACTTTTTGTCCTGGGATATGGCGATCCGGGGTTAAAGCTCCAGTTAAAGCAGCTGTCACCCGTGCACTCTGAGGGGTATTTCTGATAGTGCCTTGCAATTGAATTCCTAAGGGTTTCAATGAATCAGGCAAACCTCTAATCAGGGGAGTCATCCTCTCAGGATCTACCAGTATCATCATTGGGGATTCCTGCCTAAACTTCAATTCCCAATCATACATCATCTGCAAACAAGCCACCTTGTGCACATTCTCCACAAGCTGATCCACCGAGCCTGTAAGCGCAAGAGGATCTCCCCTTTCCAAGGGATTTAAACCTCCAGCCCAATAAGCTGCTCACTGGGTGAGAGACCAAGGGGCTCTATGATCACCAGTAGTCAAAAACACTCTAGGTCCCCAATATCCCTCAGCTTCTCTTTCACTCAACAGAATCTGATCACCACCAGTTAATGACACTCTCCACACATACTCTGTCTCAGACTCCTTTGGACTGCGTGAATATTCTTTTTTCAACTTAGCCAATTCAGTTTCTGTATACGGCACCTCCTTAGTAACCATTTTAGGATTATGGTCCTCACTATCCTCATAAGCATATTCTACCTTTACCAGCGGTCGAAGGGGTTGCGGAGGACCCTGCGGTAAATCATATCGTGTCCCCGCTTCCTCTGGTTCTCCCTTGGGGTACAAACCATCCCCTTTGTGATAATCACCAGGGGACGGGGCTGCATCAGCTGCCTGTTGACGATTCCGTCGCCCCCTTGTCGGGTTCCGGATTTAGGTCCGCCTCAAAAGCAAATTTAGAAATAAAATGCAGACAGCCTAATAGGCCCACCTAATTAATAAAAAAAGGAGTAAATCTAGGAATAAAATGCAGACAGCCTAATAGGCCTGCCTAATTAGTAAAAAAGGAGTAAATCTAGAAATACAATGCAGACAGTCCCCGAGAGAGAGACCCACCTAATTAGTAACTCCAGTGCAGCCCATGTGCGGTGTGCCTGGGTAACTCCAGTGCAGCCCACGTGGGGCGTGCCTGGTTCAATGCAGACAGCCCGCACGCGCAGGGCCCGCCAAATTATAGATCACCCGGTATGCTTAACCTGCCTGCAGGTAAAGCACCCCGCAAAAATCCTGACCCAAAATAAAATAGATTCGTGATCCTTGAGTTCGGACAAAGCACAACCGAGACACGGTATCAATAAACTTAACTCTGACTTTATTAAGTCCAACAATGAGGCAACTCAGTGAGCAAGGAAGAGAGAGAGAGAGAGAGAGGTAAAAGAAAGAGAGGAAAAGAGAACAGTTGAGAGAGAAAGAATAGTCACCACCCCGGGGTTCCAGCGGCGTCCCGCGGGATCTTTGTTCCTTCTCGGAAGATGGCAGTGGGGTCCCACGTGGTCGAGCGATCCAGCCTCTTTTATAGAGTTTTTCCGGCAGAGTCATGTGACTTGGAGCCATCAGTCAACAGTTCGCACCAATCACAGGTTCGAGGGCGGGACATGTCCGGTTCCTGCGCAGTAGGATTGGCCCATTGCCAGGCTGTCACATCCCGGGTGCGTCTCTCCGGAGGCGGGTGGAGGGGAGGTGTAGATCTCCCTCAATCCGGTGCCTACCTTATTGCGTCATCAAACGTCGCCAAGGCCAGGCATTCCGGCAACCCCCACAAGATGGCGTTTGAGCACATGGCATATGGTTTCTGAGACAATGCCGAAAGGAAGGGAAAAAAAAAAGGGAACACGGAGCAGATCCCCACACCCCTGCAGTCACAAGCACGTAACTTTTCTACAAAAGCCTCCTGCAAACACCTTACATTCTCCTGTTCATTCCCTACTTCATCTTGCAGAGTTTTAACCCTTTCCTCCAATTTACAGTTTCTTTCCTCTAAATCTGCCACACGATCTTGCAACAAGTGCGCCAAAAGCTTTTGTGCCTGCGGCGTCTGTGCCGGGTCTTCTAATTCCTGATTTTGCGTTTCAACAGATGCACTCAGAATTGCGCCCATTCTCTCTAAGCTATTGATACCTTCCGAAAACTCAAGGCTCCTGCCGACTATGCCAATTTAAAATGTTGGGTTCCGGATTAACGTCTGCCTTAAAAGTAAATTTAGAAATAAAATGCAGACAGCCCACGTGGGGGCCAGCCTAATTATTAAAAAGGAGTAAATCTAGAAATAAAATGCAGACAGCCCACGTGGGGCCCACATAATTAGTAAAAAGGAGTAAATCTAGAAATACAATGCAGACAGCCCACGTGGGGCCCGCCTAATTAGTAACTCCAGTGCAGCCCACGTGCGGCATGCCTGGTTCAATGCAGACAGCCCACGCAGGGCCCGCCAAATTATAAATCACCCGGTATGCTTAACCTGCCTGCAGGTAAAGCACCCACACAAAATCCTGATCCGAAATAAAATAGATTCGTGATCCTTGAGTTCGGACAAAGCACAACCGAGGCACGGTATCAATAAACTTAACTCTGACTTTATTAAGTCCAACAATGAGGCAACTCAGTGAGCAAGGAAGGGGGAGAGAGAGAGAGAGAGAGAAGTAAAAGAAAGAGAGGAAAAGAGAACAGTTAAGAGGGAAAGGATAGTCACCACCCTGGGATCCAGCGGCGTCCCGCAGGATCTTTTGTTGCTTCTCGGAAGATGGCAGTGGGGCCCGCATGGTCGGGCGGTCCGGCCTCTTTTATAGAGTTTTTCGGCAGAGTCATGTGACTTGGAGCCGCCAGTCAACAGTTTGCACCAATCACAGGTCCAAGGGCAGGACATGTCCGGTTCCTGCGCAGTAGGATTGGCCCATTGCCAGGCTGTCGCCGGATGTGTCTCTCCGGAGGCGGGTGGAGGGCGGAGACCTCAAGTCGGCACCTACCTTATTGCGTCATAAAACGTCACCAAGGTCAGGCAGTCCGGTAACTCCACAAGATGGTGTCTGAGCACATGGCATAGGATGGTTTCTGAGACAATGCCGAAAGGAAGAAAAAAAAAAGGGGGACACGGAACAGATCCCCACACCAATTCATTCCCACTCTTCCCAAATATCCCAATATTTCCCACTCTTTCGAAATCTCTTTATTCTATCCCATTCATTCTAAATCTCTCAATTACTTCCCACACTTTCCAATACTGACCAAATCTCCCAATTCCATTCCACTCTTTCCAATATTTCCCAAATCTCCAAATTCTATCCCACTCTTTCAAAATCTCCCAATTCTTTCCCACTCTTTTCTAAACCTCCCAGTTCTTTCCCACTTCTTCCAAATCTCCCAATTCTTTCCCACTCTTTCCAATAATTCCCAAATCTCCCAATTCTTTCCCACTCTTTCCAATCCTTCCCAAATCTCCCAGTCCTTTCCCACTATCCTTAAATCTCCGAATTATTTCCCACCTTTTCCAATACTTGCCAAATCTTCCAATTCTTTCCCACTCTTCCCAGTTCTCGCAGTTCTTTCTCACTCTTTCCAAATCTCCCAATTCTTTTCCACTCTTTCCAATGCTTCCCAAATCCCCGAGTTATTTTCCACTCTCTCCAACACTTCCCAGTTCTCTGAGTTCATTCCCACTCTTTGTAAATATCCCAATTCTTTCCAACTCGTTACAAAATCTCCCAATTCTTTCAAACAATTTCCAATACTGACCAAATCTTCCAGTTCAATTCCACTCTTTCCAATAGTTCCCAAATCTTTCAGTTCTATCCCACTCTTTCCAAATTTCCCAATTCTTTCCCACTCTTCCATATACTTCCTAAATCTCCCAATACTTTCCCACTCTTTCGAATACTTCTCCAAGCTTCCAACTCTTTCCCACTCTTTCCAAATATCCCAATTATTTCCTTCTCTTTCCAGTAATTCCAAAACCTCACAATTCTTTCCGCTCCTTCTAAATATCTTAATTCTTTCCCACTCATTCCAAATCTTCGAATTCATTCCCACTCTTTCCAATACTTCCCAAATCTCCCAATTCCATCCCACTCTTACCAATATTTCACAAATCTCTAAATATTATCCCACTCTTTCCAATATGTCCCAAATCTCCCAGTTCTTTCCCACTATTTCCATATCTCCCAATTCTTTCCCACTCTTTCCAAATCTCTCAATTCTTTCCCACACTTTCCAATACTTCCCAAATCTCCCAATTCTTTCCCACACTTTCCAATACTTCCCAAATCTCCCAATTCTTTCCCACTCTTTCGAAGTCTCCTAATTCTATCCCGTTTTTCCAAATCTCCCAATTCTTTCCCACTCTTTCGAAATCTCCTAATTCTATCCCATTCTTTCAAAATCTCCCAATTCTTTCCCACTCTTTCCAATACTTCCCAAATCTCCCAATTCTTTCCCAATCTTCTTAAATCTCCCTATTATTTGCCACCCTTTCCAATAATTCACAAATCTTCCAATTCTTTCCCACTCTTCCCAAATCTCCCAATACTTTCACAGTCTTTCGAAATCTCCTAATTCTATCCCACCCGTTCCAAATCACCCAACTCTATCCCACACTTTCCAATATTGACAAAATCACCCAATTCTATCCCAGACTTTCCAATACATCCCAGATCTCCCAAGTCTTTCCCACTCTTTCAAATACTTCCCAAATCTCCCCGTTCTTTCCCACTCCTTCCAATACTTCCTAGATCTCCCAATTCTTTTCAACTCTTTCCAATAATTCCTGAATCTCCCAATTCTTTCCCACTCTTCCCAAATCTCTCAATTCTTTCCCACTCTTCCCAAATCACCCAATTCTTTTCCACGCTTTCCAAATCTCCAAATTTTTCCCCTTTCCAATATTTCCACAACCCCCAATTCATTCCCATTCCTTCCAAATCTCCCAATTATTTCCCACTCTTTCAATACTTCCTAAATCTCCCAGTTCTTTCCTACTCTTTCCAATAATTCCCAGATCTCCCAATACTTTCACAGTCTTTCGAAATCTCCCAGTTCCTTCCCACTGATTCCAAAACTCCCAATTCTTTCACACCCTTTTCAATAATTTCGATGTCTCCATATACTTTCCCACTCTTTCCAATACTTCTAAATCTCCCAATTCTTCCCCACTCCTTCCAAATCTCCCAATTATTTTCCACTTTTTCCAATACTTATCAAATCTTCCAATTCCTTCCCACTCCTTCCAAATGTCGCAATACTTTACCACTCTTTCGAAATGTCCTAGTTCTATCCCATTCTTTCCAAATCTCCCAATTCTTTTCCACTCCTTCCAATACTTTGCAAATCTCGAAATTCCATCCCACTCTTTCCAATATTTCACATTTCCAAATTCTATGCCACTCTTTCCAATTCTTCCCAAAACTCCCAATCTTTCCCACTCTTTCCAAATCTCTCAATTCTTTCCCACACTTTCCAAACTTCCCAAATCTCCCAATTCTTTCCCACACTTTCCAATACTTCCCAAATCTCCCAGTTCTATCCCACTCTTTCCAATACTCCAAAACCTCCAAATCCATTCCCACTCGTTCCAAATCTCCCAATTCTATCCCAATTTTTCCAGTACTACCCAAATCTCCCAATTATTTCCCACGCTTTCCAATACTTCCCAAATATACCAATTCTTTCCCACGCTTGCCAATACTTCCCAGATATCCCCATTCTTTCCCACTCTTTGCAATATATCCCAAATCTCCCAATTATTTTCCTCTCTTCCCAAATCTCCCAGTTCTTACCCCCTCATTCCAAAACTTCTCGAATCTCCCAATTCTTCCCCACTCTTCCCAAATCTACCAATAATTTCACACTCTTTCGAAATCTCCCCATTCTTTCTCACTGTTTCGAACTCTCCCAATTCTTCCCCACTCTTTCCAATAATTCCCTAATCTCCCAGTTCTTTCCCACTCTTTCCAATACTTCCCAATTCCCCCAATACTTTCCGACTCGTACCAAAACACCCAATTCTTTCCCACTTGTTCCAAATCTAGCAATCCTTTCCGACTCTTTACTAATCTCTTTATTCGTTCCCACTCTTCCAAATACTTCTCAAATCTGCCATTTTTTTCCCACACTTTGCAATACTTCCCACATGTCCCAAGACTTTCCAATATTTTTCATATCTTCCAATTTGTTCCCACTCTTCCCAAATCTCCCAATACTTTCCCACTCTTTCGCAATCTCCCAATTCTTTTCACTCTTTCAAAATCTCCCAATTCTTTTCCACTCTTTCCAATGCTTCCCAACTCTCCCAGTTCTTTCCCACTCTTTCCAAAACTCCAAATTCTATCCCACTCTTTCCATATCTCCCAGTTCTTTCCCAATCTTTCCAATACTTCCCAAAAGTCCCAATACTATCCCACTCTTTCGAAATCTCCCAATTCTACCCCACTCTATCCAAATCTCCCAATTCTTTCCCACAATTCCAATACTTCCCAAATATCCCAAATTCTTTCCCAATCATTCCAATACTTCCCATATATCTCAATTCTTTCCACTCTTTCCCATATTTCCCAAACCTCCCATTCTTCCCACTCTTCCCAAACCTCCCAATTCTTTCCCACAATTTTTGAAATACTTCCCAAATCTCCCAGTTGTTTCCCAGTCTTTCCAATACTTCCCAAATCTCCCCATTCTTTCACACTCTTCCCAAAACTCCCCATTCTTTCCCACACTTTCCAATACTTCCCAAATCTCCCAGTTCTATCCCACTATTTCCAATACTTCAAAACCTCCAAATCCTTTCCCACTCGTTCCAAATCTCCCAATTCTATCCCACTTTTTCCAGTACTACCCAAATCTCCCAATTATTTCCCACGCTTTCCAATCCTTACCAAATTTCCCAGTTCTTTCCCACTCTATGCAATAATTCACAAAACTCCCATGGCTTTCCAATACTTCCCAAATCTCCCAGTTCTTTCCCATTCCTTCCAATTCTTCCCAGATCTCCCAATTCTTTCCCACTCTTTCCAATACTTCCCAAATATACCAATTCTTTCCCACTCTTTCCAATACTTCCCAGATATCCCCATTCTTTCCCACTCTTTGCAATATATCCCAAATCTCCCAATTATTTTCCTCTCTTCCCAAATCTCCCAGTTCTTTCCCAGTCTTTCCAATACTTCCCAAATCTCCCCATTCTTTCACACTCTTCCCAAAACTCCCCATTCTTTCCCACTCTTGCCAATACTTGCCAAATATTTCAACTCTTTCCAGCTCTTTCCGATACTTGGCAAATCGCCCCGTTCTTTCGCACTCTTTCCAAATCTCCCATTATTTTCCCCTCTTTACAATAATTCCCAAAGCTTCCAACTCTTTCCAACTCTTTCCAAATCTCCAAATACTTTCCCACTCTTTTCAATTCTCCCAATTCTTTCCAACTATTTCCAAATCTCTCAACGCTTTCTCACTCTTTCCAATACTTCCCAAATCTCCCAATTCTTTCCACTCTTTACAAATCTCCCAATTCTTTCCCACTCCTTCCAATAATTCCCAAATCTCCCAGTTCCATCCCACACTTTCCAATACTTCCCCAAGCTTCCAATTCTTTCCCACTCTTTCAAATCTCCCAGTTATATCCCCCTCTTTCCTAAAATTCCAAAACCCCCGATTTCGTTCCCACTCCTTCCAAATCTCCCAGTTATTTCCCACTCTTTCCAATATTTCCCACCTCTCCAAATTCTCTCCCAGGCTTTCCAATACTTCCCAAATCTCACAAGTCTTTCCCACACTTTCCAATACTTCCCAAATCTCCAGGTTCTTCCAACTCCTTCCAATACTTCCCAAATCTACCAGTTCTTTCCCCCTCTTTCTCACTCTTTCCAAATCTCCCAATACTCTTCCACTCTTAAAAATACTTCCCAAATCTCCCATTTCTATCCCACTCTTTCCAATACATCCCAATTCTCCCAATTCTATCCCACTCTTTCCAATCCTCCCAATTCCTTCCCACTCGTTCCAATACTTCCCAAAACTCCCAGTTCTTTCCCACACATTCCAATACGTCCCATGTCTCCCAATTACTTCCCACTCTTTCCAATACTTTCCAAATCTCCCACTTCTGTCCCAGTTTTTCCAAATCTCCCAATTCTTTCCCACTCTTTCCTATAGTGCCCAAACCTCCCAATTCTTACCACTCTTTCCAATACTTCCCAAATCTGCCAGTTCTTTCCCTCTCTTTCCAGTACTTCCCAAATTTCCAAATTATTTCCCACTCTTCCCCCATCTCCCAATTCTTTCCCACTCTTTCCAATAATTCCTAAATCTTCTGATTCTTCCCACTATTTCCAATAATTCCCAAATCTCCTAATTCCTCCTACTTACTCCAATACTTACCAAATATCCCAATTTTTACCCACTCTTTCCAATAATTCCCAAATCTCCCAATTCTTTCCCTCGCTTTCCAAATCTCCCAATTCCTTGACACTCTTTCCAATACTTCCAAAACTCCCAAGTTTTTCCAATATTTTTCATATCTTCCAATTTGTTCCCACTCTTTCCAAATCTCCCACTTCTTTCCCAGTCTTTCCAATACTTTCCAAATGTCCCAATACTTTCCCACTCTTTCCAATTCTTCCAAAAGCCCGAATTCTTTCCCACTCTTTCCATATCTCACAATTCTTTCACACTCTTTCCAATACTTACCAAATCTCCCAATTTTTTCCCACTCTTTCCAATACTTCCCATATCTCCCAAGTCTTTCCCACTCTTTCCATAACTTCCCAGTTCTCCGAGTTCTTTCCCACTCTTTGCAAATCTCCCAATTCTTTCCCACTCTTTCCCATACTTCCCAAATCTGCCATTTCTTTCCCACTCTTTACAATAATTCCCAAATCTCCCAACTCTTTCCCACCCTTTCCAATACTTCCCAAATCTCACAATTCTTTCCCACTCTTTCCAATAATTCCCAAATCTCCCAATTCTTTCCCACTCTTCCCCCATCTC
>NW_027167550.1:0-18375 GCF_013368605.1 Nyctibius grandis
GAAACCCTTCCCAATATAATTACTCTGGAGTATAATCCCGTTACCGCAATGCATGACATTAAATACGCAGCCCCGGTCTTACACCTACCCATAAACGGGCTGCGTGAGCAAATAGCGCGTATGCAAACAGCACGAGTGCAAAGGTGGGGTGTAACCACTTCATATACACTGCCACATAAAGGCAAAAATCTTGGTGTAGGGTTTGGCCTCGTGTTCATACAGTGTTTGATCAGACCGCTACGGCAATAAAAACGGTGCACGGTCAACAGTTAGAGTGGCTGTAAAAGAGGTAGGGCTGTGTGCACAAAAAAGGCATGGAAAACAATCCTCATGCAAAATATAAGTATTGCTACATCTATCTACGTATAAATACATCTATTCACAACATCACAGAATCATCTTGGTTGGAAAGGACCTTTGAGATCATCGAGTCAACCATTAACCCAGCCCTGCCAAGGCCACCACTAAACCATGTCCCTAAGCACCACATCTACACGTCTTTTAAATCCCTCCAGGGATGGGGACTCCACCACTGCCCTGGGGAGCCTGTGCCACTGCTTGACAACCCTTTCCATGAAGAAATTGTTCCTGATACCCAATCTAAACCTCCCCTGGTGCAACTTGAGGCCCTTTCCTCTCGTCCTATCAACTTGTTACCTGGGAGAAGAGACCGACCCCCACCTCACTACAGCCTCCTTTCAGGTAGTTGTAGAGAGTGATAAGGTCTCCCCTCAGCCTCCTTTTCTCCACACTAAACACCCCCAGTTCCCTCAGCCGCTCCTCATCAGACTTGTGCTCCACACCCTTCACCAGCTTCGTTGCCCTTCTTTGAACTCTTACTATTTCAATTATTTCAAATAATTTCTGTTTCAAATACAACAATACAGCACTATGATCTAAAAACATTTCTCAACCAGGAGAATCACTGTGGCAAACATGGTCGTCTAGGACCATTTCAATTAAACTACTGCTGTCAGGTTCACTGAAAAGCAAAAATAATGACAGTCTGTGAAACCAAATATATGATTTGGTTCACAGAATCACAGAATCACAGAATCACAGAATGTTAGGGATTGGAAGGGACCTCGAAAGATCATCTATCAATCCCCCTGCCGGAGCAGGACCACCTAGATCATGTCACACAGGAACGCGTCCAGGCGGGTTTTGAATGTCTCCAGAGAAGGAGACTCCACAACCTCTCTGGGCAGCATTGAGCATATTCTAACAATCAGAAAAACTGCCCAAGGAAGATAATCCCTTCTTTCATGTATTAGGCAGTTGTGGGAATCTGGCCCTTCCTTTTTAGCATTGTCTCAGAAATCGTAAACCACGTGCTCGGGCGACATCTTATGGCGGCCTGCCTGGAATGCTGAGCCTGGCAACGTAAGATGGCGCAATAGGCTAGGCGCCCGCCCTCCACCCGCCTCCGGATGCGTGTCTCCGGTGACAGCCTGGCAAGGGACCAATCCTACGGCGCAGGAACCGGACATGTCCCGCCTTCGGACCTGTGATTGGTGCGAACTGTTGACTGACGGCTCCCAGTCACATGACTCTGCCGAAAAACTCTATAAAAGAGGCTGGATCACTTCAACACGTGGGACCCTCACCGCCATCTTTCCAAGTAGGAAGCGGGACGCCGCTGGATCTCAGGGTGGTGAATATTTTCTTTTTCTTTCTCTTTCAACTGTTTCTCTGTTTCTTTCTTTCTTTTATCTCTCACTCTTTCTTTTCCTTGAATATTGAGTTGCCTCAGTGTTGGACCTAATAAAGTCAGAGCCAAGTTTGTTGATACCGTGCCTCGGTTGTGCTTTGTCTGAACTCAAGGATCACGAATCTTTAATATTTCGGGTCAGGATTTTTTGGGGGTGCTTTACCTGCAGGCAGGTTAAGCATACCGGGTGTTCGCATTGAACCAGGCACGCCGCACGTGGGCTGCACTGGAATTATTTATATTTTTTGGCGGGCCCTGCGCGCGGGCTGTCTGCATTGAACCAGGCACGCCGCACGTGGGCTGCACTGGAATTACTAATTAGGCGGGTCCTCTCTCTCTCTCTCTCTCTCTCGGGGAGCAGGGGACGGGGATTGTCTGCATTTTATTTCTAGATTTGCTCCTTTTTTGACTAATTAGGCGGGTCTCTCTCTCTCCCTCTCGGGGGGGCGGATGGGGGGGGCTGTCTGCATTTTTTATTTCTAGATTGCTTTAGAGGCGGACCTTAAATCCAGAACCCGACAGCAGTTTAATGAAACAGAATTAGTTCTTATTAAATTTCCTCTTCATTTCCTTTACCTGTAGCCTCTGAAAAGACTGTTCTTTCAGCAATAACGTTCTGCATTGTACAGAAATCAAGAAGGAATGACTCCAAGGACTGAACCTTAGAAGCATGCCCAACAGCTCCCAGAAGGCTGGACCGTTATTGCTACATTTGGGTAACAGCAGCATATTGTATTACTGTCATTAGATCAGCTTTGTGGATAGAATTTAACTGGGCTCTTTAAACACATCTGAATAAAGATTGTGTTTGCACAGAATTCATTATCAGTTTAGGTATCTTTAGAGGCTGTTCACATTCAGTTTAACCTGCCAGAATTTCCTTTGCTTGCAGAATCAGGCCCATCAAAATAACTGGCAACATAAAACCCTCTCAACTTTTATTTAAGAGTTTTTTTGCATATACTTGCAGTATTTTAAAGATGTATTTCAATTAAGTTTATTTTAAGTCCTTGCCACCCAACTACCTGTGCAAACCAATACATGGAAGGTACCATCTCACATTTAGACCTTCCCATAAAGAAAAATATTTGAAATCTTTCAAATATTTTCAAATATTGTTTGATTTCTTGATTCTTCCTCAATAGTATTTAAACAAAACCAGACACCTTAAATCACAGAATCACAGAATCATAGAACGGTTTGGGATGGAAGGGACCTTAAAGATAATCTAGTTCCAACCCCCCTGCCATGGGCAGGGACACCTTCCACTAGACCAGGTTGCTCAAAGCCCCATCCAACCTGGCCTTGAACACTGCCAGGGAGGGGGCATCCACAGCTTCTCTGGGCAACCTGTTCCAGTGTCTCACCACCCTCACAGGAAAGAATTTCTTCCTAAGATCTAATCTAAATCTCCCCTCTTTCAGTTTAAAACCATTCCCCCTTGTCCTGTCACTACTTGCCCTTGTAAAAAGCCCCTCCCCCACTTTCCTGTAGGCCGTTCAGGTACTGGAAGGTGCTATAAGGTCTCCCCAAAACCTTCTCTTCTCCAGGCTGAACAGCCCCAACTCTCTCAGACTCTCTTCATAGGAAAGGTCCTCCAGACCTCTCATTATCTTCGTGGCCTCCTCTGGACTTGTTCCAACAGCTCCATGGCTTTCTTATGTTGGGTGCCCCAGAGCTGAAGGCAGTACTCCAGGTGGGGTCTCACGAGAGCGGAGTAGAGGGCAGAATCCCCTCCCTCGACCTGCTGCCATGCTGCTTGTGATGCAGCCCAGGATACAGTTGGCTTTCTGGGCTGCAAGTGCACATTGCTGGCTCATGGTGAGCTTCTCATCAACCATCACCCCCAAGTCCTTCTCCTCAGGGCTGCTCTCAATCCATTCTCTGCCCAGCCTGTATTTGTGCTTGGGATTTCCCTGACCCACATGCAGGACCTTGCACTTGGCCTTGTTGAACTTCATGTGGTTCGCACAGGCCCAGCTCTCAAGCCTGTCAAGGTCCCTCTGGATGGCATCCCTTCCCTCCAGCGTGTCGACCGCACCACTCAGCTTGGTGTTGTCAGCAAACTTGCTGAGGGCGCACTCAATCCCACTGTCCATGTCACCGACAAGATGTTAAACAGGACCAGTCCCAATACCGACCCCTGAGGAACGCCACTCGTGTCCACTTGTATATTGAGCCGTTGACCATAACTCTTTGAGTGCGACCATCCAGCCAATTCTTTATCCACCAAGTGGTCCATCCATCAAGTCCATGTCTCTCCAATTTAGAGACAAGGATGTCATGCGTGTCAGTGTCAAATGCTTTGCACAAGTCCAGGTAGATGACATCAGTCGCTCTTCCCCTATCCACCAGCGCTGTAACCCCATCATAGAAGGCCACCAAATTTGTCAGGCATGATTTGCCCTTGGTGAAGCCACGTTGGCTGTTACCAATTACCTCCTTGATTTCCGTGTGCCTCAGTATAGTTTCCAAGAGGATCTGCTCCATGATCTTGCCAGTCACAGAGGTGAGACTGACTGGCCTATAGTTCCCTGTGTCTTCCTTTTTTCCCTTCTTGAAGATGGGGGTTCTGTTTCCCCTTTTCCAGTCAGTGGGAACTTCACCAGACTGCCACGACTTCTCAAAAATGATGGATAGCGGCTTAGCAACTTCATCCACCAGTTCCCTCAGGACCCGTGTCTGGAATTATTAATAGAATTAAGATTTGCATCTGAAAACCAAGGTTTATATGAAAAGCGTAGCATTGTTCACCCATTAGGGAGAAGTATAAATCAAGGAGCTCTGAGGATGGGACACGGCTGCAGCAGGCATGCAAGAAATCCACTAACACAGCAACTCCCCTGCAACAAATCATAGAGGATGGAGCGGAGTGGAGACTCCGTGGCCTTGCTCTGTGATGATAAATGGGAAGAGATGTTCCTCTAGAGCTGATAAGCAGTCCGTTTGGCCCCCTGAGCCAACAGTTTTCCGAGACCTTGCCAAGGTGTTACCTTTTCGTGAACTTTGCTCGTTTTAGCCTCATTTTAATACCAAAACACAGCTTTCATCCCGAAGGACTACCCGCCTCCAAGGTGCGACTACTCCTCCCTGAGTCTGCGCCCCTCGATTTCTTGTAGACTATACCTTTAACGTGAAGTGAGAGAAATTTACACCAATCATAACAAAAATATGTATGACTGTAGTCACTCAAACTCCACCTTGAAGGTAGAAAGGATATAAAATAGCCAGACAAATGGGGAATTCTTGGAGGGGAGCAAAGAAGACATCACTGTAAGCAAGTCAAGGGAAACTCCATCTCAGACTGCCTCTGACTGCCGGGATCGGCTGACGGGCTGAGCCTCGCTCCCCCCCCGCCTTGGACGCCTTGGGTGAGATTTATGCTAAGCGCTTTTCTCAGGAATCTTAGAAATCTCTTTAAAGAGTTACTCCCTAACATTTGTAGCCAGGCTGTATTATAATAATCTTTTCACACGTGTTATTCTTGATAAAACCATATTTGCACGTGCTTTCTTGCAGACAGTCACTATCACCGGCAATCCAAAAACCTGTTATATCTGTTGCTAATAAAACTGCACTGTTTAAGTAGCCAGTTGTCAAAGTTTCTCACTGAACGCGACCGAACCCTATGCGGCCGTGCTAGTTCATGAGCACAATTGGACTGGCAGTGCAGACTGCTATCAGTGTATCCAAACCCGTGGTAGTTTAATATACATATTAAACACGACTGGACTGATAACAGAAAATTGGACATCACTCAGAATTTAAACCTAGCCACACCTAACCTCCCATTTCGGTGAGGAGAGTTAGAAAGCAAGGGGGTTTATCTTCTGCCAAATTCCCTTTTAACGCAACACCGTGGATGCACCTCATCAGGTCCCATGGACTTGTGCACCTTCAGGTCCCTTAGATGGTCTTGAACCTGATCTTCTCCTACAGCGGGCGGTTCTTCATCCTTCCAATCCCTGCCTCTGCCTTCTGCGACTTGGGTGGTGAGGCTAGAGCACTTGCCGGTGAAGAATGAGGCAAAAAAGTCGTTGAGTACCTCAGCTTTCATCATATCTTGGGTAACCAGGTCTCCCGTTTCCTTCCGGAGAGGGCCCACAATTTCCCTCCTCTTCCTTTTATCACTGATATACCTGTAGAAGCATTTCTTGTTGTCCTTGACATCCCTGGCCAGATTTAGTTCTATCAGGGCTTTGGCTTTCCTAACCTGGTCCCTGGCTTCTCGAACAATTTCCCTGTATTCCTCCCAGACTACCTGCCCTTGCTTCCACCCTCTGTAGGCTTCCTTCTTGTGCCTGAGTTTATCCAGGAGCTCCTTGTTCATCCATGCAGGCCTCCTGGCGTTTTTGCCTGCCTTCCTCTTTGTCGGGATGCATCACTCCTGAGCCTGGAGGAGGTGGGTCCTTGAATACTAACCAGCTTTCTTGGGCCCCTCTTCCCTCCAGGGCTTTATCCCAAGGGACTTTCCCAAGCAGGTCCCTGAAGAGGCCAAAGTCTGCTCTCCTGAAATCCAGGGTGGTGAGCTGTCTGCGTGCCCTCCTTGCTGCCCTATGGATCTTGAACTCCACCATTTCATGGTCGCTGCAGCCAAGGCTGCCCTTGAGCTTCACGGCCCCCACCAGCCCCTCCTTGTTGGTGAGAACAAGGTCCAGCATGGCACCTCTCCTCGTCAGCTCCTCTATCACTTGGAGAAGGAAGTTGTCATCCATGCATTCCAGGAACATCCTGGATTGCTTGTGCCCTGCTGTGTTGTCCTTCCAACAGATGTCAGAGTGGTTGAAGTCCCCCATGAGGACAAGGGCCTATGAATGTGAGACTACATCTATCTGTCTGTAGAGGGCCTCATCCACTCGGTCTTCCTGGTCAGGTGACCTGTAGCAGATGCCCACTATAATATCTCCCATCCTTGCCCTCCCTTTAATCCTGACCCATAAGCTCTCCGTCAGCTCCTCCTCCATCCCCAGGCAGAGCTCCATGCACTCAAACTGATCATTGACATAGAGCGCAACACCCCCTCCTCGTCTCCCCTGCCTGTCCTTCCTAAAAAGCCTGTATCCCTCCATTCCAATGCTCCAGTCATCAGAGTCATCCCACCATGTCTCCGTGATGCCAATAAGGTCGTAGCCTTGCAGGTATGCGCACATCTCTAGCTCCCCTTGTTTGTTTCCCATGCTCCGTGCATTTACATAGAGGCATTTCAGTTGGGCCCCCGACGAAGCTGCCTTGCTGCCTGAAATTCCTTTCCACTGCTCTTCCAGCGCTCTCCTGCTGACCTGCCATCCTTCTCCAGTCTCTGGGCACCTATTGCTGGCCCTGGCATCGGACTGGCTCAATTGGGATGGACTGAGGTCCCCCTCCCCTGGCAAATCTAGTTTAAAGCCCTCTTTACCAGCTTGGCAAGCCTATGACCCAAGATGCTCTTCCCCTTCTCTGACAGATGGACCCCATCGGCTGCCAGAAGTCCGGGTTTCTCAAAACGAGTCCTGTGGTCTAAGTAGCCAAACCCTTGGCTATGGCACTGGTCCTGTAGCCATGTGTTGATTTGCCTAATATGACTGTCCCTTTTAGTCCCCTTCCCTTTGACCGGGAGGATTGATGAGAAAACTACCTGGACCCCAGAGTCCTTTACTGCTGCTCCCAGGGCTCTGTAGTCCTCCTTGATATGCCTCGGACTGCTCTTGGCTGTATCACTGGTGCCCACGTGAAACAGCAGCAGTGGGTAATAGTCTGAGGGCTGTACTAGGCTCAGCAGTCTCTCCGGACGTCCCTGATGTGAGCCCCTGGTAGGCAGCACACCTCTCTAGAGAGTGCATCAGGTCAGCAGATGGGCACCTCTGTGTCCCTCAGTAGAGAGTCACCTACCACTATCACCTGTCGCTTTTTCTTGGTAGTACTGGTCTTTATACAGGGGGCACACTGGGCTGCCTTACTGGGCTCCAGCGTCTCTCCCGATGCGGTGGGTCTTTCCTCCTCAGACTGCAGAGGACTGAAGCAGTTCTGCAAGGGCACCTCAGGCTTCGGGGGAAGTCTCTTCCTCCTGCTAGTCCTTGCCTTTGCATCCTTCCATTCCTCTGCAGTTTTATCCCCCCTTACTTCTGTGTGTGCCACTGGGGGGGTTTGCAGGGGCACCTCAGGCCTTGGAGGAAGTTTCTTCCTCCTGCTGGTTTTTGTCTTTGCGACCCTCCATTCTCCTGCAGTTTTATCCCCCCTTCCTTCTGAGTGTGACGCTGGGGGAGAGGGTTTGGCTGTTTGGCCATGGACTGCGGGGCCACTGCAGGACTGCACTTGAACCCTGTTATCCAACTCCTTCTCAGCCTCCTTGATATTACACAGCCTCCTCACTGCCTCCTGCAGCTCAACCACCTGCAGGAGGTCCTCCACCTGGGCACACCTTGTCCAGTCAGGTCTGCTGCTGCCCATCCCTGCCCCAGGCAAAAGACCAAGGCACTTACCGCAGCCTGAGGTCTGCAGTGCAGCCTCTCCCTTCAGCAGCTCTGTCTGGGTGGAGGCATTGGTCACGGCTGGGGTCGATGGTGCAGATCCCCGAGCCGGAGCTGCAGCCCTTGCTCTCAGGCAAGTGCCCACCGTTCTGCCTTGAGGTCAGGTAGGGGGTTCTGCGCTTGCCCTGTGCCACCCTCCCTGGGTGAAACTGCCATACCACGCTCTGTTTGCCTGCTCTGGTCGCTGGCGCTCCCAAGGCGCCTTTTGTAGGAGGGGCCGCGGTTGCTCTGGCAATTGCCCCCGCCTGGTCAGCGACCCTCCGCGAGAGCTGCCTGCGGAGAAAAGGACTCAGCACACGATCCAATGTGAATCAAGCATAAGCCATTTATTACAAGAAAAAGCCCCCTTTTATAACATATTTGCTTCTGTACATGCAGCCAGTCACTGTCCATGCAAAACCCGATTGGTCCGCCCCGCTTCTGCCACACGCTGTCCACGCGCCCCCCCTGCAATCTCCCATTGGTCAGTCCTTTCACCATCCCCCTGTGGCTGTACCATGATCCTGCAGGTGCCAAGTCCAGCACTGTTCACAGTGATGTTTGTTTACTGTCAAGTATGCAGAGGCTCCGTGGGAAGCCCACAGGAGATTGGCCTGTGGCCTTGCAGGTGCTAAGTCTGGCAGAGGCTCTGTGAGAAGCACACAGGAGATAGGCCTGTGGCCTTGCTTGGAGAGCTTGTTGACTTCAGCTCTTGATTCTTTCCGTTAGCTGCAACAATATTCCCCAACAGCTGCCGGCTCGGGTGGCTCTCGCCGCTGCCCTGGCATTTCCTTACCTCGGGAAAAGCCGCTGTGCGCCGAGATCTGCCGCTCCGTTGCAAGACGGGCCAGCTCCGGAGCTCCCTTCGGCGACTGCTGGAGATCTTAGATTTGCAGAAGTACTTTGGCCCCTAAAGATGCCTACTCCACAATTTTCTAAAAGTCTCCAATGTAAATAAAGCTGCTAATTGCTCTAGTCAATTCTGGTAGATGTCCACCTGCCATCATTAGGCACCTAAGCCCTTTGTAAATCTTACTTTTAGTGAGTAACAACATATGGGTATGTTCTCAGTTAAATTAAATTTACTCGATATACATTGTTCTCTCATGTGAGGATTTCCTTAATTTCTATTTACTTATTTTTCTTAAACAAGGCTTTGTGCACTTCTTTGCCTCCCAGCAGATGATCTCCTGCACCCCCTGCCAGGCTCAGGCAGTTCCTTTGCTTTCACCTAACATTTTAATTATTTTTTGCTTAACTATTCACAACACAATAGGATTATTGACCTATTATTGGAAAAGAATAGGAACAGAAGAGTTACAACACAAATCTCCTGTCAGGACTTCCAGTGAAGTGCCTCATTCAGGAAAGCTTTGTGATGTAGATTACTCACCTTAGTGTTTAACTGCAGCTAATAAAAGTTCTGAAACACTTCAGAAACAGTTCTGAAAGTTTCTGAAGGAAAGCGAAATCGGTTGTAATTTTACAAAGAAGAGTTATTTGCATTATCTGCTTATTTTTCTTTTTGCAGTCTTTTCAGTAGGCCTGCTGTTTAAATAGGGTGCTGGCACACAGCTGGAAGCCAGTTCAGCCTGCAGTCTCATCTACTATATAGTTTATTTTTCCATCATGCACTTCCTTGTATAATAATATCTTAAATAACTCTAAATAATTAATTATGTACACTTTATAAATTGACTGCATACATTTATGAATTAAAGGAGCCCCAGTACAGCTCTTACTCTACTTTTTATCATGTTCACAGCTGGTTAGAGGTGAATATATTACTCCAAAACTTTGGCCTGCTCATCAGATGCCCAACAGTGGCTAAGGTTACCTGCCCTGGGACAGGAAGCACAGCAGAAGGGACAATCTTTTCAGCACTGCTTGCAATATAAGAACACATCCTCGTGTTCAGCTGCACACCAGCAATGTAATTTCTATAGCCATTTGAAAGTCACTCTGCATGACCTCCCTTCTGGTGTGACTTTCTCAGGCAGTTTACTCCTTTTCTCATTGCAAGGTGATGACCACACCCTTAGAAGTTCCCCTGCTTTCAGCTTTTGAGCGTGAACTTTGACACTAGTGGTAGCAGAGGTGATACCAGATGGTTCAGTTCAGCAATGGTTTAGCAAGAGTAGGCCTCAGAGTAGGCTCTAAAAGGCCTGCTCTGTGTTACCTTTACACAGAACAAGCTTTCCTGTCCATAATTTTCCTTTTAGCTAGAATAATAGAGAATAACAATAGGTCCTGAAGCAAACTACATGTTTTGTAGATAGAGTTTGTTTATGGGATTGATAACAAGGTTCTAGTAAATAATGATTCATGCTGTTTACGCTTAGTCCTAGAAAAACAAAGGTCTCTGCTAATTATATAAGGCCAAAAGACAAAACAAAACTGTAAAGAACAACTTTGTGATGTCTAAATTAACTTGATTCATAAACTCTTGTGTCAGAGGAGAGATAAGTCCAAAACGATATCTTCTTCTTGGGAACACATGTACTTGTAAACAAGAAGGCCTCAACCATGCTTGTGCACAAGCACGATTTAAGGGGAATTGGGACCGCCAGCGACCACCCAAGACCCCTTCCCCAATTTAGTACGCATGCGTAAAGACATTATGTAATGCATTATATAACGTGTTATGTATAAGCTTTTTTTTAAATGGGTGGGGTTTTTTCTTGGAATTATGTATATAAGGAGCAAGCTTTTGTTCTTAGATGTGCATGATAGGAGGAGATATCCCCCATGCACCTAGCTGTAATAAACCAATGTCGGCTTTCTAAACTATCATTTGGTTTAGAGAGTTTTCTTGGTTACTCTTTTTCGGTAACAGAATTTGGCGACCCAGATGGGACAAGCTCTCCGGAATCTCCACAGACCAGAGGAATCGTGAGGACTCCAGCATGCACCGGAGTATTTTCGGGGAAGCCTCCGGATTCCCTGGTCGGGTGAGTTTCCGAGACAGCTAACAGCTATCTGGGAGATTAATGACATTGGTTGTGAATATTGGTACCGGTATTTTAATTTGGTTGCTTGGTTGTTTGGTTGCTTACAAATAAGTCGTACCTGAATTAAGTGCGCGTTGTTAAGCTATTGGTATTGGTGTGCACAATTGTGATAATCCGTACGCTACTACGGGGACGCCTGGAGTCCGGATTTTGGTTGAATATTGGGTTTTGTATATATATTTGTATATTCATTGCCGCTTAGCGAAACTGCTTTTGACTTTCGGCTTGCAAGTTTCTCTCTGTGTTCTCCGTTCCTCCCTTTCGGGGGAGGGAAAGGAAAAAAGGGGGAGGCGAGCGGTGTTTTGCCGTTTACTGTTTGCTATCAGTTTAACAGCCAGTCCGGCTTTGAACTGTGATAGATTTATTTGTTGTGGTACTCGTATAACTTTGTATCGGGTATTCGTGTTAATTTTGAAAACTTTGTAAAAATGGGGAAACAGTTTGTCTACCGAAGGGGGGATTCTTAGGGGCTCTCCCTTGGGTTGTATATTAAAACACTGGAAAAAGTTTGGGGGTGATCCCCTTACTCGTAAAAAGTTAGTAGAATATTGTAATCAGTGGTGGCCTTTGTATATCCTAGATGATCAGGAGAAATGGCCTAAAAACGGGAGTATTAGTTACAACACAATACTGCAATTAATGCTGTTCTGTAGACGAGAGGGAAAGTGGGATGAGATGCCGTATGCGAATTTGTTCTTTTGCATTACGGGATGATTATGATGTGCGTAAGGAAATGTGGTTTGATTGTAAGCGAAGGTGAAGTATTGGCGTTAGAGGCAGGGAAAAAGAAAGCGCCTAAGCGTTGTTGTTCGGCATGCAGCATAGGCAGGCGGTGCAACAAGTATAAGGAGGAAAGAGAGAAGGAGGAGAACGAGGAGGATGTTCAAATGTTAGTTGGACTGAGAAGGGATAATGAACAGAGTGATTCGGACAGTACGATGGTGAAGGTTGTTGGGGATTGGCTGCATGACAAAGGTCATGGCTCATTGGAACACCTGTACGAGCAGAGCAGATTCTGAGGCGAGCAAGACTAGGCCTCAGGCCCTGGCCGAAACTGCAATTCATGCTGATGATAGCAGAACGGCAAGGATACTGAGACCTTGAACAGGGATCGTAAACAACTAACTAAAGGGTGCGTGAGAGCCGTGAGACTGAGAAAGAAGCACAGCTGGCTAACCGCAAGTAGGAGGGATATGCAAAAGTAACTGTAGAGCTTCAGCCAATCAATAGTTGACTAGTAGGCATTAATTAAAATCCACTGTATAAATAGATGCTGTCTGGGCTAATAAAGTGACGCATGCTTTAGTCATCATAATGAGTTGTCTGCGTGTTGTTCCTCCGCTACTCGCAAATGGCGCTCCGAACGGGGACATGAAGGAAATGAGCAGGAGTAGCGGACACAGAGAAGCACCGGTAGCAGCGACCGGGGGGCCAAGATCGACCCAACGCTGGACTGGCGCAGCGTGTCGACCAGCGGAGCCTGAACCGTCCAAAAGGGGTTCGCCGTCTGTGAGGGCTGCCGGGAAGGCTGCATCAACGATTTGTCCTACAATGGAGTGCCTTAAACCAAGGAGCACGGAGAGATCGCCGGCAATATGGATTTTGAGGTAGCCCAAGAATTATTGCAGCGCTTTTTAGAAAAGCGGGGAGTAGATTGTATCAAACAATTGTCAGGAATAGTTGCCTATGGGAAAGTTAAAGGCTGTTTTCAACAACCTGACTCAGTGTTTTGAAGTAGAGGAATGGAGAAAATTCGGTGATATCTTGTGGGACCAAAACCTCCCACGGCCCTGGTGGCTGTACCGGTGGCAGCTCCTTTATCACCGTGGGTATGGACGGCTCCGAAAAAAGCTGAGAGCGGGGGGAGCGAGAAAAATAGATACAGATCCATCAGAACCGGTAATGCGCCCTAAAACACGAGCTCAATTTGAACTAATTGATTCAGATGCTGAACAGGAGACTTGGCAGAAACCCCCCTCCGAAACCCCCTCCCTCTCATTGATCTCTCTACGGATGAGGCTGAGCAGTGAGGACAAGAAGGAGGGTAAACATGCTTTGTACCCACCATTTACCGGATTCGCCATTTACGGAGTCAGCAGAATCAGAGTCACAAGGACTTAAAGGACTGTTACCATCACGAAATGGACACGAACTTGACATGACAGACCTTGGTAGACGACTGGAAGAATTAAAGACGGAATTGCAGCAGCGTCGTTCAGCCAACGCCTCGGGACACATGACTATGTCTCCCCCAAAACCCCCCTCTGTGTTCGGGACAAGTATTAGGGCCACCTCAACCTCCTTTACAACTCCCTACTCCACCCTTTAGATCAGGGCGGGGGGGGAGGTTTGCGTCCATCTGGTAATGTGGGAGGTGAGGGAGAGGGTCAGCGTCCGCCCCGCGTATACCGGGGACGGGGGGGGGGGAGGTGAGGGAGGAGTGAAATGGAAAGGGATCATTTGATGATGTGTTATTAGAAGGAGTTATAATTCCACAAGCATATCCGGTGATTGTGGGTGCGGGTCCTGAGGGAAGAAATATTTGGCAAGCCGTTAGATTGGAAAATTGTAAAAGAAGCATTGCTACTATAGTTGCGAGGGACAACACAGGTGAGGACTGGCAGAGGGGTTGTTGCAGGGATGGCAAATTGGTAAGCCCCACCTTAACCGAGCTATATGGATGCTTGTGAGAAAGTAGGAACCACCACATTTCAGATGGAGCATTTAGCAAAAACTTTTGGCGGCGGCAGTTAAGGTAGTTCAATCGTTGTTATACATGCGAACAGGAAGGTCACTTTAAGAAAAACTGCCTTAAGAAGTTGAAGCTGAGTGGGAGAGATAACTCTGTTTTGATGTGTCCATTGCTGTGGGAAGCTAGTGCATTTTGTGAAGCTGTGCAGGTCTCAGTATAATGCTCAAGGTCAGCTGATAACAACCAGCTGCAGAATGCAGGGCGGGGGAACCGTATGCTGACACAAATGAATCTTCCCAACCAGTTCCAGGCCTATGCAGTTAACTCGCAGCCCAAACCGCAGGGAGCGCAGGACTGGTGTTTCCACACGGGGTTAACCTGTGCAGCTGCCAAGCCTTGGACCTGTGGCAAACAGGGATAATGCTAATGCTGATTGTCAAAAGATCATTGAAGCTTTACCTGGAAAAACAGATTTGAATGCTATGATAAAGGCATGTGCAAAAGTGGGTACTGTGGAACATAAGGCTCAAGTTATGGCTGCGGCGTACTTGGGCTTACGTCGTCACAATTGCAGCCTATATTCCAATTATTAGCAGGGGACACAACTTTAACAGCACCACGACACACTACTTCAGAGATACAGCAACTGATTACAGAAATAGAAAGCAGGCTACATTCCAAATTCGTACATCGTATTGATTTGAATCAGGAAATACAAATTATCACTTTGTTTGATAGGCAAATTCCGTATGCAATAATTGGTCAATGGAATTCAGAATGATCAGATTCATTACAGAGCTATTGGCACAGATTATTCATCAAAGGACGGATGCGATGTTGGGAGCTTGTGGCCAGAGATCCCTGCATCACTAACCGTTCCTATTGCAGCTCAATATTTTGAGTGGTGTATGGCTAATAGCTTTGCTTTGCAAACAGCTATGGAGAATTTCTCGGGACAGGTTGTTTACCACTTGCCCTCCCATCCTGTTATAAAATTGAGTGCGGAACTTCCAATTGCCACAGGAGTGTCTGCGCACAACACTCCTGTGGATGGAATTACCATTTTTACGGATGGATCTGGGAACACAGGCAAGACAGGCCTTGTCTGGTATTCTGATGGCAAGTGGGAATCTATGGTAGTACAACAAAAGGGTTCACCTCAGGTGGTAGAATTACAAGCTGTATTAAAAATATTTCAGAATTTTCCCATTCCCTTTAATTTGATTACTGATTCAGCATATGTAGCTGGCATTATAAAGCAATTGGATAGATCTGTTATAGAGCATATATGTAATCAGTGTGTTTTTGAATTGCTGCGAGCTCTGTGGCAAGAAATTCAAATCCGAACTGCATTGTTTTATGTTTTACATGTAAGAAATCATACTAATTTGCCTGGGTTTATTGCAGAAGGCAATGCTCGAGTGGACTCTTTGATTTCCAGAGTGGAAGCAATAGCACAATTGCTTGTCAAAGTGCGTAAAAGAATTACAGACATTACCGGACTAGACTCAGATGTTATCTATTTACCTATCAAGAAGGAATATCTACAGTGGTTAACAAATCAGTCAACTATTTTTCAAATGGCCTTACAGGACTTTACTGGACAATTGTTAACACATTTATCAAAAGATAAAAGCTACAGTTTATTTGCAAACAGGATTGGGAAGAACAACCTATCAGATCAGAGATACCTGTGACTGGACTAACTGTTTTTACTGATGCTTATAGTTATTATGTTAATTTCATGCCTGTTCTCATGTCTTCGCAAGGATCTCGATCGAATGATGAACCTAGCTCTGCTCATACAAAAAGAAAAAGGGGGAATTGTTGGGGATTGGCTGCATGACAAAGGTCATGGCTCATTGGAACAACTGTACGAGCAGAGCAGATTCTGAGGCGAGCAAGACTAGGCCTCAGGCCCTGGCCGAAACTGCAATTCATGCTGATGATAGCAGAACGGCAAGGATACTGAGACCTTGACAGGGATCGTAAACAACTAACTAAAGGGGAGTGAGAGCCGTGAGAATGAGAAAGAAGCACAGCTGGCTAACCGCAAGTAGGAGGGATATGCAAAAGTAACTTGTAGAGCTTCAGCCAATCAATAGTTGACTAGTAGGCATAATTAAAATCCACTGTATAAATAGATGCTGTCTGGGCTAATAAAGTGACGCATGCTTTATCACTCATAATGAGTTGTCTGCGTGTTGTTCCTCCGCTACTCGCAGAAGGTGAAGCAGGTTTCAGTCCGGTGGCGGTAGGACTAGGCAGAGAAATGCTGATATACAAGCCCCTCTCAGACAAGCAGTAGGACTGGAGGGGCCGGTCTGGGTAAAAGTGCCGTTTTCTGTATCGGATTTAAAATCGTGGAGGGAGATGGCAGGAGTATATAGGGAGGACCCTGAACGGGTAGCAAAGGTTATTGAAACTATAATTGAAAATCATGATCCGGATTGGAAAGATTTGCAAATTATTTTGAATAACTTAGTGATTTTCGAGGAAAAACGACTCATTCTGGCCAAGGCCAGAGAGGAGGCTGAACGAGTGCATGTTCAAGCTGCACAAGCAGGACAGTTAGATGAACATTTTCCTCCCAATAATCCTGATTGGGACCCTAACGTTCCTGCTCAGAGGTTGTTATTGACCAAATACCAACGATTGATTTTGCATGGTATTCGGAATGCTATTCCAAAGTCAAAGAATTGGTCTAAATTGTATCAGGTCATTCAAGGAAAGAATGAGGATCCCTCTTCTTTCCTTGAAAGACTAACAGAGGCTGCAAGAAAATACACTGATTTGAATCCGGAAAATGATGTAGATGCTGTCTCGTTAATACACATTTTTATGGGACAGTCTAGTGCATATATAAACGGAAACTGCAGAAAATAGGGGTCAGATGCCCGCTCGCTGGACAAAATGTTAGAAAATGCTTGGAAAGTGTATAACAACAGAGAAAGGTAGAGGAAGAAAAAAAGAAAAAAGAGGTGTTTAAAAACAACCAGCAACTGGCAGCAGCTATAGCCCAGGAAAATAATAGGGTTAGAGAACGAATTACCAGGGGAAGCCAAAGGGAAGAAAATCTTCTGATGAAGTACCAAGGGCTGGAAAGCAATTAGAGAAAATCAGTGCAAGCAGAAAGGGCACTGGAAAAGGGAGTGTCCGCGATTAGGTCAGCGAGGCCTTGGGGACATGCCAAGGAAAGCTGTTAACATGATGGCTGTAGATTCAGACTGAGGAGGACCGGGGGTTGAATCGAAATCCTCCCCAACAGAACCCCTGGTTATAGTAAGGTTGGGGAATGAGAATATAAGATTTTTAGTAGATACAGGAGCTACCTATTCAGTGTTAAATACATGTAAGGGTAATTTCAGTGATCAGAGTGTGTCAGTTATTGGTGCCACAGGGCGGGAAGAAACCCGACCGTTTTTCCAGCCTTTAGAATTTGGAATTGGAAAAAGGGTGTTAACCCATCAATTTCTCTACATGCCAGATTGCCCCATGCCGCTGTTAGGACGAGATATATTAAGTAAATTGAATGCACAAATTACTTTTACAAAAGGAAAAATCCAAGTCCATATTCCTGAATATAAAGCTCTGGATGCCCAAGTTTATATGTTACAGAAGGAAGCCGAACTACAGGAGATACCAGAAGAAATTGAAAACGCCGTGGCACCTTTCGTATGGGCCTCAGGAACACCGGGACGATCCCGAGCGGCAGAGCCGGTAATCATCCAGTTGAAACCAGACGCCCGACCGGTAAGACGAAAGCAGTATCCAATTAAGCTAGAAGCAAGAAAAGGACTAGAACCTCTAATAGAACGATTCCTAAATTTTGGGTTACTAAGAGAATGCCAATCAGAATACAACACTCCGATACTGCCGGTTAAGAAACCTCATTCAGAAGAATATAGATTGGTTCAGGACTTAAGAGCTATAAATCAAATCGTGCAGGATGTCCACCCGGTAGTGGCAAACCCGTACACTCTTTTAACCACTCTGAAGGAAACAGATAAATGGTTTACCGTATTAGACCTAAAAGATGCATTCTTTTGTCTCACACTGGCAGCCGAGAGTCAGGAACTGTTTGCTTTCGAATGGGAAAGTCCCACGACTGGTAGAAAAACTCAACTGTGCTGGACAGTGTTGCCGCAAGGATTTAAAATAGTCCTACAATCTTTGGAAATCAATTGGCCAAAGAATTAGAGAACTGGCAGAGGATGCATGAAAACATCACCTTACTGCAGTATGTGGATGACATACTGGTAGCAGCAAGTAACAGGGAGGATTCCATACAGATAACAATAGATCTTCTAAACTTTCTGGGACTGGCAGGGTACAAGGTCTCCCGGAGAAAGGCACAGATAACCCAGCAAGAAAGTAATATACTTGGGATTCACAATTTCCCAGGGTCAACGTAATCTGGGAACTGAAAGAAAAGAGGCTATCTGCCAAATCCCGGAACCCAAATCAAAGCGGGAG
>NW_027167551.1:0-18260 GCF_013368605.1 Nyctibius grandis
AAGGCCGTTGCTACGGGTAGGTCTAGTCACCAGTAGGGTCAGGATTCGGGTTCGTCACGATTAGGGCCTAGGGCCCTCTGGGTTACAGTTAGGGCCGTTGCTAGGTTTAAGGCTAGGCCTAGTCACCAGTAGGGTCAGGGTTCGGGTTCGTCACGGTTAGGACCTAGGGCCCTCCGGGTGACAGTTAGGGCCATTGGTAGGGTTAGGTCTAGGGCTAGATACCAGTAGGTTCAGGTTGCGGGTTCGTCAAGGTTAGGGCATAGGGCTCTTAGGGTGATGGTTACGACCGTTGCTAGGATTAGGCCACGACTAGTCACCAGTAGGGTCAGGCTGCGGATTCGTCACGGTTAGGGCCTAGGAGCCTTGTGGTGGCAGTTAGGGCTGACGCTAGGATTAGGGCTAGGCCTGGTCACCAGCAGGGGCAGGGTTTGGATTCGTCACAGTTCAGGCCTAGGGCCCTCCGGGTGATGCTTAGGGCCGTTGCTAGGGCTAGGGCTCGTCACCAGTAGGGTCAGGGTTTGGGTTCGCCACGGCTAGGGGCCTAGGGCCCTTAGCGTGACAGGGTCGTGGGTAGGGCTTGGGCTAGGCACAAGTAGAGTCAGGGTTCAGTTTCGCCACGGTTAGGGTCTCGGGCCCTCCGGGTGAGAGTTAGGGCCTAGGGCCCTCCGGGTGACAGTTAGGGCCGTTGCTACAGTTAGGGCTAGTCCTGTTCACCAGTAGGTTCAGTGTTCGGCTTCGCCACGGTTAGGGCCTAGGGCCCTTCAGGTAACGGTTAGGGTCATTGCTAGGGCTAGGGCTAGTCACCAGTAGGGTCAGGGTTCGGGATCGTCAAGGCAAAGTCCGTTGGTAGGGTTAGGTTTAGGGTTAGTTAACAGTAGTGTCAGGGTTCGGGATTGTCATTGTTTGAGCCTACGACCTTCCGGGCGACGATTGGGGCCGTTGCTAGGGCTAGGGCTAGTCACCAGAAGGGTCAGGCTTCGCGTTTGTCAAGTTTAGTGCCCGGGTGCCGCCTGGTGACAGTTAGGGCCGTTGCTAGGGTTAGGGATAGGCCTGGTCACAAGTAGGGGCAGGTTTCGTCTTCGTCACAGTTAAGGCCTAGGGCCCTCCGGGTGATGGTTAGGGTAGTTGCTAGGGTTAGGTCTAGGACTAGTCACCAGGAGGGTCAGGGTTTGGGATCATCACGGTTAGGATCTAGGGCCCTCCGGGTGACAGTTAGGGCCCTTGGTAGGGTTAGGTCTAGGGAAGGTTACCAGTAGGGTCAGGGTTTGTTTTCGTCATGGTTAGGGCATAGGGTCCTCCGGGTGAAGGTTAGGGCTGTTGCTAGGGTTAGGCCAGGGCAGGTCGCCAGAAGGGTCAGGGTTCAGGTTCGTCACAGTTAGGGCCTAGGGCCCTCCGGGTGAAGGTTAGGGCCGTTGCTAGGGCTAGGGCTAGTCACCAGTAGGATCAGGGTTCGGGTTCATCACGGTTAGGGCCTAGAGAACTCCGGGTCACTGTTAGGTTCGTTGCTAGGGTTAGGGCTAGGCCTAGTCACCAGGAGGGTCAGGGTTCAGGTTCGTCACGGTTAGAGCCTAGGGCCCTCCGGGTGAGGGTTAGGGCTGTTTCTGGGTTTAGACCTGGGCTAGTCACCAGTAGATTCATGGTTTGGGATTGTCACAGTTAGGGCCTAGGGCCCTCCGGGTGACAGTTAGGGCTGTTGCTAGGGCAAGGGCTACGACTAGTCACCAGGAGGGGCAAGGCTCGGGTTCATCATAGTTAGTGCCTAGGGCTCTCCGCGTGATGGTTAGGGCCGTTGCTAGGGTTAGGGCTAGTCACCAGTAGGGTGAGGGATCAGGTTCGTCACAGTTAGGGCCTAAAGCCCTCCGGGTGACAGGGCCATTGCTAGGGTTAGGGCTAGGCCTAGTCACCAATAGGGTTAGGGTTCGTGTTCGTTAGGGTTACGGCCTAGGGCTCTCCGGGTGACGGTTAGGGCCGTTGCTAGGGTTAGGGCTAGCACTCGTCACCATTAGGGACAGGGTTCGGGTTCGTCACAGTTAGGGCCTAGGGCCCTCCGGGTGACAGTTAGGGTCGTTTGTAGGGCTAGGGGCAGTCACCAGTAGGGTCAGGCTTCGGGTTCATCACGGTTCGGGATTATTGCCCTCCGGGTGACGGGTTCGACATGGTTAGGTCCTAGGAGCCTCCTTGTGACGGTTAGGTTAGTTGATATCGTTAGGGCTAGGCCTGGTCACCAGTAGGGGTAGAGTTTGGGTTCATCACAGTTAGGGCCGAGGGCCCTCCGGGTGACAGTTAAGGCCGTTGCTAGAGTTAGGGCTAGGCCTAGTCACCAATAGTGTTAGGGTTTGTTTTCATCACGGTTACGGCTTAGGGCCCTCCGGGTGACGGTTTGGGTCGTTTGTAGGGCTAGGACTAGTCACAAGGAGGGTCAGGGTTCAAGTTCATCACGGTTAGGGCCTAGGGCCCTCCGGGTGACGGTTAGGGCCATTGCTATGGTTAGGGCTACGACTAGTCACCAGGAGGGTCAGGGTTCGGGATCGTCAACGTTAGGGCTTAGGGCCCTCCGGGTGATTCTTAGGGCCGTTGCTAGGGTTAGGCCAGGGCTAGTCACCAGGAGGGTCAGGGTTCGGGTTCATCACAGTTAGGGCCTAGGGCCTCCGGGTCACAGTTAGGTTCATTGCTAGGGTTAGGGCTAGGCCTAGTCACCAGGAGGGTCAGGGTTCGGGTTCATCACGGTTAGGACCTAAGGCCCTCCGGGTGACAGTTAGGGCGGTAGGTAGGGCTAGGTGTGTTCACCAATAGGGTCAGGGTTCGGGTTCATCACGGTTAGGGCTTAGGGCCCTCCGGGTGACGGATAGGTCCGTTGCTAGGGTTAGGGCTAGGGCTAGTCAAAAGTAGGGTCAGGGTTCGTTTCGTCACGGTTAAGGCCTAGGAGCCTTCTGGTGACAGTTAGGGCCGTTACTAGGGTATGGCTAGGCCTAGTCACAAGTAGGAGCGAGGTTCGGGTTCATCACGGTTAGGGCATAGGGACCTCCGGGTGTCGGTTAGGGTAGTTGCATCACTGTTACAGCTAATAAAGTTCACCAGTATGGTCAGTGTTCGAGTTCATCACGGTTAGGGCCTAAAGCCCTCCAGGTGACAGTTAGGGCCATTGCTAGGGTTAGGGTTATGCCTAGTCACCAATAGGGTTAGGGTTCGTGTTCGTCAGGGTTACAGAATCACAGAATCACAGAATGTTAGGGATTGGAAGGGACCTCGAAAGATCATCTAGTCCAATCCCCCTGCCGGAGCAGGATTGCCTAGATCGTATCACACAGGAACGTGTCCAGGCGGGTTTTGAATGTCTCCAGAGAAGGAGACTCCACAACCTCTCTGGGCAGCCTGTTCCAGTGTTCGGTCACCCTCACCGTAAAGAAGTTTTTCCTCATATTTATGTGGAACCTCCTGTGTTCCAGCTTGCACCCATTGCCCCTTGTCCTGTCAAGGGATGTCACTGAGAAGAGCCTGGCTCCATCCTCATGACACTTGCCCTTTACATATTTATAAACATTAATGAGGTCACCCCTCAGTCTCCTCTTCTCCAAGCTAAAGAGACCCAGCTTCCTCAGCCTCTCCTCAGAAGGGAGATGTTCCACTCCCTTAATCATCTTCGTGGCTCTGCGTGGACTCTCTCTAGCAGTTCCCTGTCCTTCTTAAACTGAGGGGCCCAGAACTGGACACAATATTCCAGATGCGGCCTCACCAGGGCAGAATAGAAGGGGAGGAGAACCTCTCTCGACCTGCTGACCACACCCCTTCTAATACACCCCAGGATGCCATTGGCCTTCTTGGCCACAAGGGCACACTGCTGGCTCATGGTCATCCTGTTGTCCACTAGGACCCCCAGGTCCCTTTCCCCTACGCTGCTCTCCAACAGGTCTGCCCCCAACTTGTACTGGTACATGGGGTTGTTCTTGCCCAGATGCAGGACTCTACACTTGCCCTTGTTATATTTCATTAAATTTCTCCCCGCCCAACTCTCCAGCCTGTCTAGGTCTCTCTGAATGGCTGCGCAGCCTTCCGGTGTGTCCGCCACTCCTCCCAGTTTTGTGTCATCAGCGAACTTGCTGACAGTGCACTCTATTCCCTCATCCAAGTCATTCATGAATATATTGAATAGTACTGGTCCCCGTACCGACCCTTGAGGGACTCCGCTAGACACAGGCCTCCAACTGGACTCTGTCCCATTGACCACCACTCTCTGGCTTCTTTCCTTCAGCCAGTTCACAATCCACCTCACTACCCGATCATCCAGACCACACTTCCCCAGTTTAGCTGCGAGGATGTTGTGGGAGACCGTGTCAAACGCTTTACTGAAATCGAGATAGACCACATCCACAGCTTTACCATCATCTATCCACCGGGTTATGTCCTCATAAAAGGCTATCAAGTTGGTTAAGCATGACTTCCCCTTGGTGAAGCCATGCTGAGTGCCCCTAATGATCCCCCTATCCTTGATGTGCCTAGAGACAGCACCAAGGACAAGTTGTTCCATCACCTTTCCGGGGATGGAGGTGAGGCTGACCGGTCTATAGTTACCCGGGTCCTCCTTCTTGCCCTTTTTGAAGACTGGAGTGACATTCGCTTTCCTCCAGTCCTCAGGCACCTCTCCTGTTACCCACGACTTAGCAAAGATGATGGAGAGTGGCCTAGCAATGACTTCCGCCAGCTCCCTCAGCACCCGCGGGTGCATCCCATCAGGGCCCATGGATTTATGGACGTCCAGATTGCTTAATTGGTCCCTGACCCAGCCCTCATCTACCAAGACAGATTCCTCCTCTATCCTGACTTCTTCTGGGGGCTCAGGGGTCCGGGGCTCCTCAGGACAGCCTCCAGCAGTATAGACAGAGGCAAAGAAGGCATTCAGTAACTCCGCCTTCTTTTTATCCTCTGTCTCCAGGGCCCCCACCTCATTCATCAGTGGGCCTACATTGCCTCTAGTGTTGGCTTTACCTGCAATGTATTTGAAGAAGCCCTTTCTGTTGTCCTTGACCTCTCTTGCAAGGTTTAATTCCAAGGAGGCCTTAGCTTTCCTAGTTGCCTCCCCACATCCTCTGACAACAGACTTATATTCCTCCCAAGTGGCCAGCCCCTCCTTCCATGATCTGTACACCTTCTTCTTCCACTTGAGTTTGCCCAGCAGTTCCCTGTTTAACCATGCAGGTCTCCTGGTACCCTTCCTTGACTTCCTACTTGTTGGGATGCTCTGATCTTGAGCTCGGAAGAAGCAGTCCTTGAATGCTAACCAACTATCTTGGACCCCCTTACCTTCTAGTACCCTGTCCCATGGGATTTCCCCTAGCAATTGCTTGAAAAGGCCAAAGTTGGCCCTCCTGAAGTTCAGGGTTGTGATTCTGCTAGCTATTCTGTTCCTGCCACATGAGATCCTGAACTCTACCATCTCATGGTCACTACAACCAAGGCTGCCCTCAACCTTCACCTCTTCAACCAGACCCTCCTTGTTAGTGAGGATAAGATCCAGCAGCGCTCCTCTCCTAGTTGGCTCATCCACCATTTTCATCAGAAAGTTATCATCAATGCACTGGAGGAACCTCCTGGACTGAGGATGGCTGGCTGAGTAGGCCTCCCAGCAAATATCAGGGTAGTTGAAATCCCCCACGACAACCAGGCCCTGTAATTGCGAGACTGCTCTCAGCTGCCTGTAGAAGGCCTCATCACCCTCCTCATCCTGATCCGGTGGCCTGTAATAGACACCCACAACAGTATCACCCCTGCCAGCCTGCCCTTTAATTCGCACCCACAAACTCTCAACTCGCTCCTGATCCGCCCCTGGACAGAACTCAATACATTCTAGCTGCTCACTCACATAAAGAGCAACTCCACCACCTCTCCTTAGTGGCCTGTCTTTCCTGAACAAGACAGAGCCATCCATGACCACATTCCAGTCATGTGAGGCGTCCCACCAAGTCTCTGTAATTGCCACTAGGGCTACGACTAGTCACCAGGAGGGTCAGGGTTCGGGTTCGTCACGGTTAGGGCCTAGGGCCCTCCGTGTGACAGTTAGGGCCGTTGCTAGGGTTAGGGCTAGGCCTAGTCACCAGGAGGGTCAGGGTTCGGGTTCATCACGGTTAGGACCTAGAGCCCTCCGGGTGACAGTTAGGGCCGTTGCTAGGGTTAGGGCTAGGCCTAGTCACCAATAGGGTTAGGGTTTGTTTTTGTCACGGTTAGGGCCTAGGGTCCTCCGCGTCACAGTTAAGTTCGTTGCTAGGGTTAGGGTTAGGCCTAGTCACCGGGAGGGTCAGGGTTTGGGTTCATCACGGTTAGGGCCTAGAGCCCTCCGGGTGATAGTTAGGACCGTTGCTAGGGTTAGGGATAGGCCTAATCACCAGGAGGGTCAGGGTTCGAGTTCGTCACGGTTAGGGCCTAGGACCCTCCGAGAGACAGTTAGGGCAGTTGGTAGGGCCAGGGGTAGTCACCAGTAGGGTCAGGGTTCGGGCTCATCACGGTTAGGGCTTAGGGCCCTCCGGGTGACGGATAGGGCCATTGCTAGGGTTAGGCCAGGGCTAGTCACCAGTAGGGTCAGGGTTCGGTTTCGCCACGGTTAGTGTCTCGGGCCCTCCGGGTGAGAGATAGGGCCGTGGGCCCTACGGGTGACAGTTAGGGCCATGGCTAGAGTTAGGGCTAGGCCTGTTCACCAGTAGGGTCAGGGTTCATGATCGTCATCGTTAAGGCCTAGGAGCCTCCTGGTGACAGTTAGGGTTGTTGCTAGGGTATGGCTAGGCCTGGTCACAAGTAGGAGCAAGGTTCGGGTTCGTCACGGTTAGGGCATAGGGACCTCCGGGTGTCGGTTAGGGTAGTTGCATCACTGTTATGGCTAGTAAAATTCACCAGTATGGTCAGGGTTCGAGTTCATCACGGTTAGGGCCTAAAGCCCTCCGGGTGACAGTTAGGGCCATTGCTAGGGTTAGGGCTAGGCCTAGTCACCAATAGGGTTAGGGTTCGTGTTCGTCAGGGTTACGGTCTAGGGCTCTCCGGGTGACGGTTAGGGCCGTTGCTAGGGTTAGGGCTAGCACTCGTCACCATTAGGGACAGGGTTCGGGTTCGTCACAGTTAGGGCCTAGGGCCCTCCGGGTGACAGTTAGGGTCGTTTGTAGGGCTAGGGGCAGTCACCAGTAGGGTCAGGCTTCGGGTTCATCACGGTTCGGGATTATTGCCCTCCGGGTGACGGGTTCGACATGGTTAGGTCCTAGGAGCCTCCTTGTGACGGTTAGGTTAGTTGATATCGTTAGGGCTGGGCCTGGTCACCAGTAGGGGTAGAGTTCGGGTTCGTCACAGTTAGGGCCGAGGGCCCTCCGGGTGACAGTTAAGGCCGTTGCTAGGGTTAGGGCTAGGTCTAGTCACCAATAGTGTTAGGGTTTGTTTTCGTCACGGTTACGGCCTAGGGCCCTCCGGGTGATGTTTAGGGCCTTTGCTAGGGTTAGGACTAGGACTAGTCACCATTAGGGACGGGGTTCGGGTTCGTCAAAATTAGGGCCTAGGAGCCTCCTGGTGACAGTTAGGGTCGTTGGTAGGGTTAGGGCTAGGACTAGTCACTAGGAGGGTCAGGGTTCAAGTTCATCACGGTTAGGGCCTAGGGCCCTCCGGGTGACAGTTAGGGCTGTTGCTGGGTTTAGCCCTGGGCTAGTCACCAGTTGGGTCAGGGTTCGGTATCGTCACGGTTAGGGCCTAGGGCCCTCCGGGTGATTCTTAGGGCCATTGCTATGGTTAGGGTTACGACTAGTCACCAGGAGGGTCAGGGTTCGGGTTCATCACGGTTAGGGCCTAGGGCCTCCGGGTCACAGTTAGGTTCTTTGCTACGGTTAGGGCTAGGCCTAGTCACCAGGAGGGTCAGGGTTCGCGTTCATCACGGTTAGGACCTAGAGCCCTCGGTGTGACAGTTAGGGCCGTTGCTAGGGTTAGGGCTACGCCTACTCACCAATAGGGTCAGGGTTCGGGTTCATCACAGTTAGGGCCCATGGCCCTGCGGGTGACAGTTAGGGCTGTCGGTAGGGGTAGGGGTAGGCCTGTTCACCAGTAGGGTCAGGGTTCGGGATCGTCATGGTTTGGCCTAGGGCCCTCTGGGTGATGGTTAGTACCATTGCTGGGGTTAGGTCAGGTCTAGTCACCAGGAGGGTCTGGGTTCGGGATCATCACGGTTAGGGCATAGGGCCCTCCGGGTGACGGTTAGGGTTTTTGCTAGGGTTAGGCCAGGGCTAGTCAAAAGTAGGGTCAGGGTTCGGTTTCGTCATCGTTAAGGCCTAGGAGCCTCCTGGTGACAGTTAGGGCCGTTGCTAGGGTTATGGCTAGGCCTGGTCACCCGTAGGGGCAAGGTTCGGGTTCGTTACGGTTAGGGCCTAGGGCCCTCTGTGTGTCGGTTAGGGTATTTACGTCACGCCTAGGGCTAGTACTATTCACCAGTAGGGTCAGGGTTTGGGTTCGTCACGGTTAGGGCCTAGGGCCCTGTGGGTCACAGTTAGGGCCGTTGCTAGGGTTAGGTTTAAACCTAGTCATCAGGAGGGTCAGGTTTCGTGTTCGTCACGGTTAGGGCCTAGGGCCCTGCGGGTGATGGTTAGGGCCATTGCTAGGGTTAGGGCTAGGGCTAGTTTCCAGTAGGGGCAGGGTTCAGGTTCGTCACGGTTAGGGCCTAGGGCCCTTCTTGTGACGGTTAGGGTAGTTACGTCACGCCTAGGGCTAGTACTATTCACCAGTAGGGTCAGGGCTCAGGTTAGACACGGTTAGGGCCTCGGGGCCTCCGGGTCATGGCTAGGGCCGTTGCTAGGGTTAGGGTTAGGCCTAGTCACCAGGAGGGTCAGGATTCAGGTTCATCACAGTTAGGGTTAGAGCCCTCCTTGTGACAGGTAGGGCCGTTGCTAGGGTTAGGGCTAGGACTAGTCACCAGTAGGGTCAGGGTTCAGGATCATCACGGTTAGGGCCTCGGGCCCTGCGGGTGACATTTAGGGTTGTTGCTAGGGTTAGGGTTAGGGCTAGTTTCCAGTAGTGTCAGGCTTTGTGTTCGTCACGGTTAGGGCTTAGGGCCCTCCAGGTGACGGTTATGGCCGTTGATATGGTTAGGGCTAGGGCTAGTCCCCAGGAGGGTCAGGGTTCGGGATCGTCACGGTTAGGGCCTGGGGCCCTCCCGGTGACGGTTAGGGCCGTTGCTAGGGTTAGGGCTAGGCCTAGTCACCAATAGGGTCAGGGTTTGTTTTCGTCACGGTTAGGGTCTAGGGCCCTGCGGGTGACGGTTAGGGCCATTGCTAGGGCTAGGGCTAGTCATCAGTAGGGTCAGGGTTCGTGTTCATCACGGTTAGGGGCTATGGCCCTCCAGGTCGCAGTTAGGGCCGTTGCTAGGGTTAGGCGAGGGTTAGTCGCCAGTATGGTCAGGGTTCAGGTTCGTCACGATTAACGTCTAGGGCCCTCTGGGTGACAGTTAGGGCTGTCGGTAGGGCTAGGGGTAGTCAGCAGAAGGGTCTGGGTTCGGGATCGTAATGTCACCGAAATCGGGAATAAAACCTCTTAACACCAATGTAGCATTAAGAAGCAGGCACACCGTTATTGCAGCTGGGCGGCACGAGGAGGTAGTCCCTCCAAAAACCGTGCGCGCCTCCCTTGAGAAATCATTCTGTATTTATGTAGTAAAATGTTACATATTCCATGAATTCTTATACATATGCATAACTTTTCCACGAAAAGGTGGTCTTTATTATAATGAGTTCCGAGAAATCATTTCCATAGTCTCCGCCTTTAACTCCTCCTGGTTGCGCATGCGTATTTTCTTCTGGTGGTCGTGGGCCGGGGTCTCTGCGATGAAGGCCGTATGTCTTCCTCGCTGTGCACTTTTCACCTCTCCTTCTTGCGCAGGCGTATTAACACCTTGGCTCTTGGTCAATCCTCAAGACCAGTTCTAGCTAGTTCTAAAGCAGGAAGTCCAGGCAACCTTATTGTATTCAACTACTGTCCATGACGGTCTCTTAGGTCCAGTAAGTCACCTAATGGGATTTCCACGGTAACCTGTTAAAATTTAACATCCTATGGCTAACTCTGCAGACTCTATAGCAAACACAGTACCCCTTTTTCCCAGTATACCTATCTTATTAAACTTATCATCTTATGATTGAAAAAATTCTTAAGTATTAGTAACATTTCCCCCCTTTGAAAGTTTTGAAAATCACTTCAAGACTTTCACTTCTATTTCTAAAATTTATCTGGTAATACAACTTATTTCAAAAAATCACTTCAAGACTTTCATTTCTATTTCTGAAATTTATCTAGTAATACAACTTATTTCATGTTGTTAGTGGGAGCCTTTAGAACATATTTTCATAATCTTCATCTTGTGGATTTTGTGGTCTGGTTACTGCCTGAATGATCATCTGGTTGAAAGCAGTTCTGCTGTTTATTTGTCTCTTCAGACAATAATAGACCAGAAAAATAGTCATAAAGACTATTAGTAAAACTAATGCAGTGTTTATCAGCGATTTGACCCATGAACTCAAGTTCCATCCTAATCCACTAAAAATTTTGTCCAACCAACTTTCTTTCATGTCTTCTTGAAGTTCATGAGTGTCAGTTTTTATTTTTTCCAGTAAATCTAAATCATGTTCTACATCCTGAGTTACGTTAGGAATATGTATGCAGCAATGATCCACTCTGTCCTTCAGGAATCCACAGACCCCATGCTCTTTAAGTAAAATCATATCTAATGCCAGCCTATTCTGCAAAGTCATTCTAGATGTTGCCTGTAGTTGAAGATTCATGTCTCTGAACCCTTTCCTGGTCACATTTGCCAACCTCTCAACTTGCCCTGTTAATCGATATATCCAATCTCTATTCCTGTAGGATGATAGAGGTGTTAACAAGGATTCTAAGAACCAGCTCACTCTTACTCCCGCTGAGGGTTCATTCCATTCATTATCACCTTCTGATCTTTTTACACGTTTTAGCTTCAGAGTTTCAAATTTGCCTTTGAAAGGAGATTTTTTTTCCAAATTGGGCATAATGTTGGCATACCTAATGTTATTTGTTTCACTTTTCCATCCATAGGTAAGTGAGTGGTCCAAGTTCCATCACTCATTGCCCAGACTAAATGTCCTGGACTTTGAATTGTCTCTTTTCCACAATTGAATTGTTTGCCCCTAGGTATAGTATATTTGTCAGTTAGTGGAAGGTCATTCTTAAGGCCTCGACACAGACATCCATATTTTAAGGCTGCTGCCAACAGGGGAACTTTCTGGATTGCCCAATCTATCGTGTTACAATTGTAAATTTTTTGCAGTTCCACCAGGGTACAGAATTTTCCTTTTCCTGAATTGAGCTTCCCTTATTATCTACTGAGGGCCATGCTGTGAAGATTGTTCCGTCCCAGACAAAACACCAGGAGGTGTTTGCCATATATTGAAATTGGGATAGTATGGTCATGGACCAGACGGAATCCCAAATCATTCCTTTCTCTTGTTGTGTTTGTGTTTGGTCAATCTTTTCACATTTTGTTTTTGTTATCCATGTGGTGGTGTTTTTCTGTTCCATTTTGGGGTAATAACACCATCCCCTATGTCCCGGACCTTCATATAATCCAGGTTGGGCCACGAATCGTCCCTTACATTCCCAACTGGTTGTAGATACTGGCATTCCTTCCCCAGTTTTAACATACTCCAGTTCCCATGTTTCTTTAAGTTCCTGTTTACACCTCATTGTTCTATTATTGAATTCCAAGTTAGTCAAATTCAAAGTTAAGATTCCCCATGGAATTGGCTCACCCACTGCCCTTGGTATTGGTAAACAAGCTGTAATCTGTGACACATTTTGCAAATTGGCAAATTCCTTGATCAATCCTATCATTAAATTTTCTTCTGGATTTTTTCTTGGAAGATAAATTACCTGATCTGTTCCTGTTTGAGGGTCTGTGTTTCCATATCCTTTTGTCACACCATTTTCAATTTTTGTCTCTAACCTGGCTCCCACTAACAAAAATCCCTGAATCAATATCATTGCAAGCTGATACTGGAAATTAGACATGTTTCAGAATCAATTTCGATGTTTTGTCGTCCCTGTTAACAATTTTCCAAACTGGTGGGGCTTTCTTCACTCTGGTGTAATGTATCCACGCGTCTGCTTCTGCAATCTTTATAGCAGTAAATGTGGTTAGCAACACCTGGAAAGGTCCTTTCCAACGTTCCTTCAGAGGTTCAGAGGTCCATGTCTTTACGTATACTTAATCTCCTGGTTGGAAATCATGAACAGGATTTTCCAAAGACAATGGTCTGTTCCATACTATCACACTCCGAAGTACGGTTAGAGTTTTTCCTAGAGAAAGCAAATAATTACATACATCCTGTTTTCCTTTTAAATGCATGTTTACGTTTGGTTCAGGGGATTCATAAGGTTTCCCATACAACAGTTCGTATGGACTGATTAATGTTTCACCTTTTGGTTGAACCCGTATTCGTAACAAGGCTAGCGGGAGGGCCTGAGGCCATTTCAGATTGGTCTCCTGACATATTTTACTGATTTGTCTTTTGATTGTTTGATTCATTCTTTCTACTTTTCCACTATATTGTGGTCTCCAGGGTGTATGCAAATCCCAAGTGATTCCCAACACCTTACTGACATTTTGCACTACCTCTGCAATAAAATGTGGACCCCTGTCTGAAGAAATTCCAATTGGTACCCCAAATCTTGGAATAACTTCCTGTAACAACCATTTGATTACCTCTTTAGCTTGATTAGTCCGACAGGGAAAGGCTTCTGGCCATCCTGAAAAAGTATCAACCCCTACCAGAATGTATCGAAACCCATTTTGTCTAGGTAATTCTGAAAAATCAATTTGCCAATAGTCTCCTGGTTCCATTCCTGATTTTAATATCCCCATCGGAAGTTTCTTTTTTATCAATGGATTGTTTTTCAGACAGATTTCGCATTTAGCGATCACCATTTTTGCCATTTCTAGCATTTTTACTGATACTAGGTGTCTCTTTAAGTAAATTACTAAGGCTTCTGCTCCCCAATGAGATTCCTTGTGTTTCGTCTGTATTATTTCCCTCATTAAAAGTGGGGGAATCACTATTTGACCCATTGTGGTTACCCACCATCCAGCTAAATTTTTCTTTGCCTTCAGTAAATTTGCTAACTTGTCATCCTCCTGTGAATACCTAGGTTTTTCTCTGGGTAGGGTAATAGTTTTAGTAGGAACTATTGCCATCAGAAAGGCATCTTTCTTTGCTACTCTTTTAGCCGTTCTGTCAGCCAATTTATTTCCTGTTATTTCTTTTGAATTTCCAGTTTGGTGGGCTTTACAGTGCATGATTGCAACCTTAGTTGGTTTCTGGACTGCTTGTATTAGTTTCAGAATTTCTTCTTTGTATTTTATGTTTGTTCCTTGGGAGGATAGTAATCCTCTTTCTTTCCACAGAATTCCATGAACGTGTACTACACCAAAAGCATACTTTGAATCAGTCCAGATATTTACTTTCTTTTCTTTGCTCAATTCCAATGCTCTTGTTAGAGCTATTAATTCTGCCTTTTGAGCAGAGCTTGTGCAAGGTAAGGAATCTGCTTCTACTACAGTGTTTTCAGTTGTCACCGCATATCCTGCGTATCGAATTCCACTCTCCACAAAGCTGCTGCCATCTGTATACAACTCCCAGTCAGGATCCTCCAATGGTGTATCCTGCAAATCTTCCCGACTGGAGTATACATACTCGATGGTGGTCAGACAGTCATGTTCCAGTTGTCCTTCTTCCTGTACAGAGCTCAAAAAGACTGCAGGATTGGTAAGGTTAGTAGTTTTTAGAATTACATCATCCTGTTCGGTTAAGGTCACTTGATATTTCATCATTCTGCTAGGGGATAACCAATGACCCCCCTTTTGTTCCAAAACGGTAATTACCATATGTGGTACATATACCGTTATCATTCTCCCCAAAGTCAATTTTCGGGCTTCTTGTATGAGCAGTACTGTGGCTGCAACTGCTCGAAGGCAACTTGGCCATCCTTTACTTACAGTGTCCAGTTGTTTGGAGAAGTATCCTACCGGTCTCTTCCAGCTTCCCATTCTCTGAGTTAACACTCCTAGTGCAAGATGTTGTCTTTCATGCACAAACAGTTGGAAGTCCTTAGTCAAATCTGGAAGTCCTAGTGCTGGTGCAGTCATCAGGGCTCGTTTTAAATCCTGAAAGGCTTTCTGTTGTTCTGGGCCCCAAACAAACGGTGTGACTTTCTGGGCTTCATACAGCGGCTTTGCTATCAGTCCATAGTTCAGTATCCAGAGGCGGCACCACCCAGTCATCCCTAGAAAAGCTCTCAGTTCATGCACATTCTTAGGTTCAGGTATACCACAGATTGCCTCTTTACGCCCTGTTCCTAATTGTCTCTGTCCTTGGGTAATCTCGAATCCCAAATAGATTACAGTCTGTTTCGCTATTTGAGCTTTATTTCTAGATACTTTGTACCCACTTAGTCCCAGAAAATTTAAAAGGTCAATGGTTACCTTTACACAGGCAGGTCTTGTCTCTGTAGCAATCAGAATGTCATCCACATACTGTAAAAGTAAATGTCCAGGCTTTAATTCTGGATCACTTTGTTTCCATTGTTCAAGTTCTTTTGCCAGCTGATTACCGAAGATTGTTGGACTGTTTTTAAATCCTTGTGGTAACCTTGTCCATGTCAGCTGCATCTTTCGTCCTGTCTGTGGATTTTCCCATTCAAAAGCAAACAGCTTTCGACTTCCCTTCTCCAGGGGTATGCAAAAGAAAGCATCTTTCAAATCAAGCACTGTAAACCACCGGTAATTTTCTCTTAATGCGGTTAAGAGTGTGTATGGATTTGCCACCACAGGATGTATATCCTTAGTCAATTGGTTTATTGCCCTTAAATCCTGAACTAATCTATATTCACCTGAAGGTTTCCTTACTGGTAGAATTGGGGTGTTATATTCTGACTCACATTCTTCTAAAATTCCATATTTCAAGAATTTGTCTATTGTTTCTTTAATTCCCTGTCTTACCTCTGGTTTAATTGGATATTGTTTAATCCTTACCGGTTTCACCTGATCCTTTAATTCAATTCTTACAGGTTGTGCTAATTTAGATTTCCCAGGTATGTCTGTATTCCAGACTATTGGTACAACAGCATCATCTACTTCTTTGGGTATTTCTGATTCTTTTATTCTTTCTTGTATCATCAGTATTTCCCCTGTCTTTGACTCCGGAGTTTTCAGAAAAACTTCACCTTTCTCAAAAGCAATTTGTGCATTTAATTTAGATAGCAAATCCCTTCCTAACAACGGTATCGGACAGTCTGGTATATACAAAAATTCGTGTGTGATTACCTTGTTACTAAATTTTAAGTTTAAGGGTTGTAAGAACGGCCTGTTTTCCTCTTTCCCTGTGGCACCAATTATTTTTGCAGATTTATTTCCCAGTTTTCCTTTACAGACATTTAGAACAGAATATGTTGCTCCAGTATCCACCAAGAATTTAACTCCTTCATTTCCCATCTTAATCATAACCAGAGGTTCAGCTGGGTTCCCCTCCGGTCCTCCTCAGTCATCTAAAGTCATCATTCTTCTTGCCTCTTTTTGATCTGCCTCCTGTCTTTTATTGGGACACTCTCTTTTCCAGTGTCCCTCCTCCTTACAATACGCACATTGATTGATCCCCAGAGTATTTGTTCCTCGTTCTCCAAAATTTCTAAAGCCTCCTCTTCCCCTCGCCCAGCCTCTGCCTCTAGCAACATTTCCTGTCAAGGCAGCTATAAGTCTGCTTTCCTTAATTCTCTCTCTCTTTTCTTTTCTCAGTTCCTCGTCCTTTTCTCGGTTGTTATATACCTTCCAGGCAGTTTCAAGCATTTTATTTAAATTCCTGGAATCCTCCCCCTCCAATTTTTGCAGTTTTCTTTTTATATCTGGGGCTGATTGCCCCATAAATATTAAAGCCAGTTGTTGTTGTTCTGCTTCTGTTTCCAATTTCAAATCCGTATACTTTCTAGCTGATTCTTTTAGTCTCTCTAGGAACACTGAAGGTGATTCATTTTTGTCTTGTTTTACCTCATATAATTTAGACCAATTTAATGCTCTTGGCATTGCATGTTTCACTCCGTACAGCACCCATTTTTGGTACTGGGTTAATTTTCTTCTATGCTCTCTTATATTTGGGTCCCATTGAGGGTCCCCTGCAGGAAAATTTTGTTCTAGTGTTCCAGTAAGCATATCGTTTATGAGTGCAGCTTCTGCTTGTGCTTTTCCAGTTTTTAACACCATCTGCTTTTCCGTACTATCCAGTAAATTATCCAATATCACTTGTATATCATTCCAATCAGGATCCTGTGTCCTAACAATTGTTTCAACTACCCTTCCTACCCTCTCCGGATCCTCCCTATATGTTCCTGCTGCCTGTTTCCATGCCATCAAATCCATTACAGAAAATGGCACTTTTACATATACCGGCCCTTGTGGTCCCACTCCTTGTCTCAAAGGAGCTACTATCTGGGTTGGTTTCACTGTCCTATCTTTAGGATTTTTCATTACTAAGGGAGCCATTAATCTAGATTGTTGTCTAGTTCTCTGGGCAACTGGTGAATAAACTCCCGACAAACCTTCTCCAGGATCTTCCTCCTCTCTCTCTGTACTATCAGGTTCGACTACCCTTGGTATAAACCCATCTACTCTCCTCTCCGGGGGTGCTATTTCCAAATCTAATTCCACTTCATCTTCCCTAGGTGCAACACATCTAATACATCTCCTACCAATGTCACAAGCGGAACAACAACTCTTTTTCTTATTTTCTTCTGAGGCAAGCGTCATTACCAAATTGTCCCGGCTAATCAATTTACATTCATCTTGCCAAACAGTTCGTTGTCTCAGATAAAAGAACAAATCCACATATGGTACTTCATTCCACTTTCCTTCCCTTCGGCAAAACAGCATTAATTGTAGTATAGTATTATATTTCAGCGTTCCATTTCTTGGCCACCTTTCCTGATCTTCTAAAACATACAATGGCCACCAATTATTACAATACTCTATCATTTGATTTTTACGCAAATCCTCATGTATTTCCCCCCAATGTGACAACAAACATCCTAACGGTGAAGTTTTTGGTACCTTTTCCTCTCCTGTTAAACTCCCCACACTTTTGCTCTTAAACAGTTTTAACTTTGCAAGTCCTGATGCCATTTTACTGATCTTTTTATTTATTTAAAACACAAATCAAACGCTTCGTCCATCTCCGACCAAGCCCCTCGCGGGACTTTGGAACTGCGGATCGGGACTCCGCACTCGCTTCGTGCTCAAGTGCACGTCTCAGACACACACCAATCACACACTTATACACCTGATAGAAACCAACAGATTTCAAATGTTTAAGCAATCAGATACCAAAGATCTAATTCAACAACAATTAAACAAAACATGTAACCCGAACCAGAACCAGATGTCCAACCCTGCAATAACTTTCGTTTATGACTGACGGGCAGACTACCAAATGTCTAATTCAGCGGCAGCTGAATAGACCCAGGACGGGCGCCCTATACCCCAACCCTGTGAAGCTTTCGCCGCGTCTTACAGGCAGGTTATCCAGAACCAGACTAGGATTTTGAAGGATGTGCCTTACCTCTCCAGGGGACGTTGCGAGAAGCTGTTGTGAGTAGAGGGTGATGCTTCCCCTCCGAGAATCCCTCGGCGCCGGCTGGAGTCGGATCAACACTCGATCTCCTTCAGTCTCGCTCGCAAGGTCCCATCTGGGTCGCCAAAACTGTCACCGAAATCGGGAATAAAACCTCTTAACACCAATGTAGCATTAAGAAGTAGGCACACCTTTATTGCAGCTGGGCGGCACGAGGAGGTAGTCCCTCCAAAAACCGTGCGCGCCTCCCTTGAGAAATCATTCTGTATTTATGTAGTAAAATGTTACATATTCCATGAATTCTTATACATATGCATAACTTTTCCACGAAAAGGTGGTCTTTATTATAATGAGTTCCGAGAAATCATTTCCATAGTCTCCGCCTTTAACTCCTCCTGGTTGCGCATGCGTATTTTCTTCTGGTGGTCGTGGGCCGGGGTCTCTGCGATGAAGGCCGTATGTCTTCCTCGCTGTGCACTTTTCACCTCTCCTTCTTGCGCAGGCGTATTAACACCTTGGCTCTTGGTCAATCCTCAAGACCAGTTCTAGCTAGTTCTAAAGTAGGAAGTCCAGGCAACCTTATTGTATTCAACTACTGTCCATGACGGTCTCTTA
>NW_027167552.1:0-18344 GCF_013368605.1 Nyctibius grandis
ACAACAAACGTGCCAGCCTTGAAAGCCATTCCTGGTGGTAATCGCGCTGTGGCAGCCCCTTCACAGCCCCAATAAGAATGGGGCTCCGGGCTTGCTTGGCTACACAAATCTCCAAGCGTTTCACACTCTGTCCAAGAAAAATATGACCTGAGAGCCAGGTTTCAAAATGTAAACTTCGGCAGATTGCTTCCGCAACAAACTTGCTAGTACTGAAAGCTCTTCCTGGCTGCAATCGTCCCATGTCAGCCCTTTCACAGCCCCAAAAGAAATGGAGCTGAGGGGTTGTTTAGGGACCCAAATGTCCAAAAGTATCTCACTCTGTCCAAGAAAATATAGCCGAGATCCAAGACCCAAAATATGAATATCTGCAGACTTCTTCCACACCCAACCTGCTATCACTGAAAGCTATTCCTGGCTGCAATCGTCCCATGTCAGCCCTTTCACAGCCCCAAAAGAAATGGAGCTGAGGGGTTGTTTAGGGACCCAAATGTCCAAAAGTATCTCACTCTGTCCAAGAAAATATAGCCGAGATCCAAGACCCAAAATATGAATATCTGCAGACTTCTTCCACACCCAACCTGCTATCACTGAAAGCTATTCCTGGCTGCAATCGTCCCATGTCAGACCTTTCACAGCCCCAACAACAATACGGCTTTGGGCTAGTTTAGTTACCCAAAAGCCCAAACGTTTCAAACTATGTCCAATACTGAAATAGCCGAGAGCCAGGCTCCAAAATACGAACGTCAGCAGGTTGCTCCCAAAACAAAGGTGCCAGCACTGAAAGCTCTCCTCCAATCTAATAGTCCAATGGAAATATTTTCACAGCTCCAACAACAATAAGCTCCGGGCTTGTTTAGGTACCCAAAACTTGAACCGTTGCTCAGGTAATCTAAAACGAAAATGAGCCGACCTGCAGTTCCAAAATGAGAACGTCCACAGATTGCTCCCGAAAAAACCTCCAAGGCCAAAAAGCTATTCCTGGATGCATCAACCGATTTCAGCTGTTTTACAGCCCCAACAGCAATGGGGCTCTGGCCCAGTTTAGCTACCTGAACGTACAAAGGTTTCGCACTCTCTCTAAGAAAACGACGAGCCGAGAGCAAGATTCCAAAATGCGAACCTCCGCAGATTGCTCCGCAACAAAACATCCAACATGGGAACATCTGCAGATTGCTCCTGCAAGAAAAGTGCCAGCCTTGAAATCCATTCCTGCTTGTAATCGCGCTGCGGCAGCCCTAACAACAATGGGGTTCCGGGCTTGTTTAACTGCCCTAATGTCCAAATGGTTTACTCTCTGTCTAAGATAAAAATAGCCGAGAGCACAGTTCCAAAAGGTGAATGTCCGCAGCTTGCTCCCACAACAAACCTGTCAACCCTGAAATCTATTGCTGGCTTCAATCGTCCCATGTCAGCCCTTTCACAGCCCCAAAAGAATGGAGCTGAGGGGTTGTTTAGGGACCCAAATGTCCAAAAGTATCTCACTCTGTCCAAGAAAATATAGCCGAGATCCAAGACCCAAAATATGAATATCTGCAGACTTCTTCCACACCCAACCTGCTATCACTGAAAGCTATTCCTGGCTGCAATCGTCCCATGTCAGACCTTTCACAGCCCCAACAACAATGGGGCTCCTGGCTTGTTTATCTTCCCAAATGTCCAAAAGTTTCACAGTCTGGCCAAGAATAAGGCAAGCCGACAGCCAAGAACCAAAATGAGTACGTCTGCAGATTTCTTCCGCAACAATCTTGCTTGTACTGAAAACTATTACTGGCTGCAATCATCCCATGTCAGCCCTTTCACAGCTCCAACAACAATGGGGCTCCTGGCTTGTTTAACTTCCCAAATGTCCAAAAGTTTCACAGTCTCTCCAAGAAAAAAAATAGAAGAGATCCAAGACCCAAAATGTGAATATCTGCAGACTTCTTCCACACCAAACCTGCTATCACTGAAAGCTGTTCCTGGCTGCACTCGTCCCATGTCAGCTCTTTCACAGCTCCAACAACAATGGGGCTCCTGGCTTGTTTAGCTTCCCAAATGTCCAAAAGTTTCACAGTCTCTCCAAGAAAAAAATAGAAGAGATCCAAGACCCAAAATGTGAATATCTGCAGACTTCTTCCACACCAAACCTGCTATCACTGAAAGCTGTTCCTGGCTGCACTCGTCCCATGTCAGCTCTTTCACAGCTCCAACAACAATGGGACTCCTGGCTTGTTTAGCTTCCCAAATGTCCACATGATTCACACTCTGTCCAAGGGAATAGTAGCCGAGAGCCAGGATCCAAAATGTGAATGTCTGCACATTGCTTCCGCAACAATCTTGCTACTACTGAACGCTATTCCTGGCTGCAATCGTCCCATGTCAGCCCTTTCACAGCCCCAAAAGAAATGGAGCTGAGGGGTTGTTTAGGGACCCAAATGTCCAAAAGTATCTCACTCTGTCCAAGAAAATATAGCCGAGATCCAAGACCCAAAATATGAATATCTGCAGACTTCTTCCACACCCAACCTGCTATCACTGAAAGCTATTCCTGGCTGCAATCGTCCCATGTCAGACCTTTCACAGCCCCAACAACAATACGGCTTTGGGCTAGTTTAGTTACCCAAAAGCCCAAACGTTTCAAACTATGTCCAATACTGAAATAGCCGAGAGCCAGGCTCCAAAGTACGAACGTCAGCAGGTTGCTCCCAAAACAAAGGTGCCAGCACTGAAAGCTCTCCTCCAATCTAATAGTCCAATGGAAATATTTTCACAGCTCCAACAACAATAAGCTCCGGGCTTGTTTAGGTACCCAAAACTTGAACCGTTGCTCAGGTAATCTAAAACGAAAATGAGCCGACCTGCAGTTCCAAAATGAGAACGTCCACAGATTGCTCCCGAAAAAACCTCCAAGGCCAAAAAGCTATTCCTGGATGCATCAACCGATTTCAGCTGTTTTACAGCCCCAACAGCAATGGGGCTCTGGCCCAGTTTAGCTACCTGAACGTACAAAGGTTTCGCACTCTCTCTAAGAAAACGACGAGCCGAGAGCAAGATTCCAAAATGCGAACCTCCGCAGATTGCTCCGCAACAAAACATCCAACATGGGAACATCTGCAGATTGCTCCTGCAAGAAAAGTGCCAGCCTTGAAATCCATTCCTGCTTGTAATCGCGCTGCGGCAGCCCTAACAACAATGGGGTTCCGGGCTTGTTTAACTGCCCTAATGTCCAAATGGTTTACTCTCTGTCTAAGATAAAAATAGCCGAGAGCACAGTTCCAAAAGGTGAATGTCCGCAGCTTGCTCCCACAACAAACCTGTCAACCCTGAAATCTATTGCTGGCTGCAATCGTCCCATGTCAGCCCTTTCACAGCCCCAAAAGAAATGGAGCTGAGGGGTTGTTTAGGGACCCAAATGTCCAAAAGTATCTCACTCTGTCCAAGAAAATATAGCCGAGATCCAAGACCCAAAATATGAATATCTGCAGACTTCTTCCACACCCAACCTGCTATCACTGAAAGCTATTCCTGGCTGCAATCGTCCCATGTCAGACCTTTCAAAGGCCAAACAACAATGGGCTCCGGGCTTGTTTAGCTTCCCAAATGTCCAAAAGTTTCACACTCTTTCCAAGAAAAAGATGAGCCGAGAGCCAGCTTCCAACATGAGAACATCTGCAGATTGCTCCTGCAAGAAAGGTGCCAGCCTTGAAATCCATTCCTGCTTGTAATCGCGCTGCGGCAGCCCTTTCACTGCCCCAACAACAATGGGGTTCCGGGCTTCTTTAGCTGCCCTAATGTCCAAACGGTTTAGTCTCTTTCTAAGATGAAAATAGCCGAGAGCACAGTTCCAAAAGGTGAATGTCCGCAGCTTGCTCCCACAACAAACCTCTCAACCCTGAAATCTATTCCTGCCTTCAATCGTCCCATGTCAGCCCTTTCACAGCCCCAACAACGACTGGGCTCCGGGCCGGTTTAGCTACCAAATGTCAAAAGGTTTCACAATCTCTTTAACAAAAAGACGAACCGAGAGCCAGGAGCCAAAATGTGAATATCTGCAGATTGCTCCCACAACAAACGTGCCAGCCATGAAATCCATTCCTAGCTGTAATTGCGCTGCGGCAGCCCTAACAACAATGGGGTTCCGGGCTTGTTTAGCTACCCAAATGTTCAAACGTTTCACACTCTCTCCCAGAAGAAGTTAAGCCGAGAGCCAGGATCCAAAATGCGAACCTCCGCAGATTGCTCCGCAACAAAACATCCAACATGGGAACATCTGCAGATTGCTCCTGCAAGAAAAGTGCCAGCCTTGAAATCCATTCCTGCTTCTAATCGCGCTGCGGCAGCCCTAACAACAATGGGGTTCCGGGCTTGTTTAACTGCCCTAATGTCCAAATGGTTTACTCTCTGTCTAAGGTAAAAATAGCCGAGAGCACAGTTCGAAAAGGTGAATGTCTGCAGCTTGCTCCCACAACAAACCTGTCAACCCTGAAATCTATTGCTGGCTTCAATTCGTCCCATTTCAGCCCTTTCACAGCCCCAAAAGAAATGGAGCTGAGGGGTTGTTTAGGGACCCAAATGTCCAAAAGTATCTCACTCTGTCCAAGAAAATATAGCCGAGATCCAAGACCCAAAATATGAATATCTGCAGACTTCTTCCACACCCAACCTGCTATCACTGAAAGCTATTCCTGGCTGCAATCGTCCCATGTCAGACCTTTCACAGCCCCAACAACAATGGGGCTCCTGGCTTGTTTATCTTCCCAAATGTCCAAAAGTTTCACAGTCTGGCCAAGAATAAGGCAAGCCGACAGGCAAGAACCAAAATGAGTACGTCTGCAGATTTCTTCCGCAACAATCTTGCTTGTACTGAAAACTATTACTGGCTGCAGTCATCCCATGTCAGCCCTTTCACAGCTCCAACAACAATGGGGCTCCTGGCTTGTTTAGCTTCCCAAATGTCCAAAAGTTTCACAGTCTCTCCAAGAAAAAAATAGAAGAGATCCAAGACCCAAAATGTGAATATCTGCAGACTTCTTCCACACCAAACCTGCTACCACTGAAAGCTGTTCCTGGCTGCACTCGTCCCATGTCAGACCTTTCACAGCTCCAACAACAATGGGGCTCCTGGCTTGTTTAGCTTCCCAAATGTCCAAAAGTTTCACAGTCTCTCCAAGAAAAAAATAGAAGAGATCCAAGACCCAAAATGTGAATATCTGCAGACTTCTTCCACACCAAACCTGCTATCACTGAAAGCTGTTCCTGGCTGCAATCGTCCCATGTCAGCTCTTTCACAGCTCCAACAACAATGGGGCTCATGGCTTGTTTAGCTTCCCAAATGTCCACATGATTCACACTCTGTCCAAGGGAATAGTAGCCGAGAGCCAGGATCCAAAATGTGAATGTCTGCACATTGCTTCCGCAACAATCTTGCTACTACTGAACGCTATTGCTGGCTTCAATCGTCCCATGTCAGCCCTTTCACAGCCCCAAAAGAAATGGAGCTGAGGGGTTGTTTAGGGACCCAAATGTCCAAAAGTATCTCACTCTGTCCAAGAAAATATAGCCGAGATCCAAGACCCAAAATATGAATATCTGCAGACTTCTTCCACACCCAACCTGCTATCACTGAAAGCTATTCCTGGCTGCAATCGTCCCATGTCAGACCTTTCACAGCTCCAACAACAATGGGGCTCCTGGCTTGTTTAGCTTCCCAAATGTCCAAAAGTTTCACAGTCTCTCCAAGAAAAAAATAGAAGAGATCCAAGACCCAAAATGTGAATATCTGCAGACTTCTTCCACACCAAACCTGCTATCACTGAAAGCTGTTCCTGGCTGCACTCGTCCCATGTCAGCTCTTTCACAGCTCCAACAACAATGGGACTCCTGGCTTGTTTAGCTTCCCAAATGTCCACATGATTCACACTCTGTCCAAGGGAATAGTAGCCGAGAGCCAGGATCCAAAATGTGAATGTCTGCACATTGCTTCCGCAACAATCTTGCTACTACTGAACGCTATTTCTGGCTGCAATCGTCCCATGTCTGACCTTTCAAAGGCCAAACAACAATGGGGCTCCGGGCTTGTTTAGCTTCCCAAATGTCCAAAAGTTTCACACTCTTTCCAAGAAAAAGATGAGCCGAGAGCCAGCGTCCAACATGAGAACATCTGCAGATTGCTCCTGCAAGAAAGGTGCCAGCCTTGAAATCCATTCCTGCTTGTAATCGCGCTGCGGCAGCCCTTTCACTGCCCCAACAACAATGGGGTTCCGGGCTTCTTTAGCTGCCCTAATGTCCAAACGGTTTAGTCTCTTTCTAAGATAAAAATAGCCGAGAGCACAGTTCCAAAAGGTGAATGTCCGCAGCTTGCTCCCACAACAAACCTCTCAACCCTGAAATCTATTCCTGCCTTCAATCGTCCCATGTCAGCCCTTTCACAGCCCCAACAACGACTGGGCTCCGGGCCGGTTTAGCTACCAAATGTCAAAAGGTTTCACAATCTCTTTAACAAAAAGACGAACCGAGAGCCACGAGCCAAAATGTGAATATCTGCAGATTGCTCCCACAACAAACGTGCCAGCCATGAAATCCATTCCTGGCTGTAATTGCGCTGCGGCAGCCCTAACAACAATGGGGTTCCGGGCTTGTTTAGCTACCCAAATGTTCAAACGTTTCACACTCTCTCCCAGAAGAAGTTAAGCCGAGAGCCAGGATCCAAAATGCGAATGTCCGCAGCTTGCTTCCGCAACAAACCTGTCAGCCCTGAGAGCTATTCCTGCCTTCAATCGTCCCATGTCAGCCCTGTCACTGCCCCAACAACTAATGGGCTCCAGACTTGTATGGGGTTCCGCGCTTGTTTAGCTGCCCTGATGTCCAAAAGTTTCACACTCTGGCCAAGAAAAAGGCAAGCCGACAGCCAAGAACCAAAATGAGTATGTCTGCAGATTTCTTCTGCAACAATCTTGCTTGTACTGAAAACTATTGCTGGCTGCAATCATCCCATGTCAGCCCTTTCACAGCTCCAACGACAATGGGGCTCCTGGCTTGTTTAGCTTCCCAAATGTCCAAAAGTTTCGCACTCTTTCCAAGAAAAAGATGAGCCGAGAGCCAGCTTCCAACATGAGAACATCTGCAGATTGCTCCCACAACAAACGTGCCAGCCTTGAAAGCCATTCCTGGTGGTAATCGCGCTGTGGCAGCCCCTTCACAGCCCCAATAAGAATGGGGCTCCGGGCTTGCTTGGCTACACAAATCTCCAAGCGTTTCACACTCTGTCCAAGAAAAATATGACCTGAGAGCCAGGTTTCAAAATGTAAACTTCGGCAGATTGCTTCCGCAACAAACTTGCTAGTACTGAAAGCTCTTCCTGGCTGCAATCGTCCCATGTCAGCCCTTTCACAGCCCCAAAAGAAATGGAGCTGAGGGGTTGTTTAGGGACCCAAATGTCCAAAAGTATCTCACTCTGTCCAAGAAAATATAGCCGAGATCCAAGACCCAAAATATGAATATCTGCAGACTTCTTCCACACCCAACCTGCTATCACTGAAAGCTATTCCTGGCTGCAATCGTCCCATGTCAGACCTTTCACAGCCCCAACAACAATACGGCTTTGGGCTAGTTTAGTTACCCAAAAGCCCAAACGTTTCAAACTATGTCCAATACTGAAATAGCCGAGAGCCAGGCTCCAAAGTACGAACGTCAGCAGGTTGCTCCCAAAACAAAGGTGCCAGCACTGAAAGCTCTCCTCCAATCTAATAGTCCAATGGAAATATTTTCACAGCTCCAACAACAATAAGCTCCGGGCTTGTTTAGGTACCCAAAACTTGAACCGTTGCTCAGGTAATCTAAAACGAAAATGAGCCGACCTGCGGTTCCAAAATGAGAACGTCCACAGATTGCTCCCGAAAAAACCTCCAAGGCCAAAAAGCTATTCCTGGATGCATCAACCGATTTCAGCTGTTTTACAGCCCCAACAGCAATGGGGCTCTGGCCCAGTTTAGCTACCTGAACGTACAAAGGTTTCGCACTCTCTCTAAGAAAACGACGAGCCGAGAGCAAGATTCCAAAATGCGAACCTCCGCAGATTGCTCCGCAACAAAACATCCAACATGGGAACATCTGCAGATTGCTCCTGCAAGAAAAGTGCCAGCCTTGAAATCCATTCCTGCTTGTAATCGCGCTGCGGCAGCCCTAACAACAATGGGGTTCCGGGCTTGTTTAACTGCCCTAATGTCCAAATGGTTTACTCTCTGTCTAAGATAAAAATAGCCGAGAGCACAGTTCCAAAAGGTGAATGTCCGCAGCTTGCTCCCACAACAAACCTCTCAACCCTGAAATCTATTGCTGGCTTCAATCGTCCCATGTCAGCCCTTTCACAGCCCCAAAAGAAATGGAGCTGAGGGGTTGTTTAGGGACCCAAATGTCCAAAAGTATCTCACTCTGTCCAAGAAAATATAGCCGAGATCCAAGACCCAAAATATGAATATCTGCAGACTTCTTCCACACCCAACCTGCTATCACTGAAAGCTATTCCTGGCTGCAATCGTCCCATGTCAGACCTTTCACAGCCCCAACAACAATGGGGCTCCTGGCTTGTTTATCTTCCCAAATGTCCAAAAGTTTCACAGTCTGGCCAAGAATAAGGCAAGCCGACAGCCAAGAACCAAAATGAGTACGTCTGCAGATTTCTTCCGCAACAATCTTGCTTGTACTGAAAACTATTACTGGCTGCAGTCATCCCATGTCAGCCCTTTCACAGCTCCAACAACAATGGGGCTCCTGGCTTGTTTAGCTTCCCAAATGTCCAAAAGTTTCACAGTCTCTCCAAGAAAAAAATAGAAGAGATCCAAGACCCAAAATGTGAATATCTGCAGACTTCTTCCACACCAAACCTGCTACCACTGAAAGCTGTTCCTGGCTGCACTCGTCCCATGTCAGCTCTTTCACAGCTCCAACAACAATGGGGCTCCTGGCTTGTTTAGCTTCCCAAATGTCCAAAAGTTTCACAGTCTCTCCAAGAAAAAAATAGAAGAGATCCAAGACCCAAAATGTGAATATCTGCAGACTTCTTCCACACCAAACCTGCTATCACTGAAAGCTGTTCCTGGCTGCACTCGTCCCATGTCAGCTCTTTCACAGCTCCAACAACAATGGGACTCCTGGCTTGTTTAGCTTCCCAAATGTCCACATGATTCACACTCTGTCCAAGGGAATAGTAGCCGAGAGCCAGGATCCAAAATGTGAATGTCTGCACATTGCTTCCGCAACAATCTTGCTACTACTGAACGCTATTTCTGGCTGCAATCGTCCCATGTCTGACCTTTCAAAGGCCAAACAACAATGGGGCTCCGGGCTTGTTTAGCTTCCCAAATGTCCAAAAGTTTCACACTCTTTCCAAGAAAAAGATGAGCCGAGAGCCAGCTTCCAACATGAGAACATCTGCAGATTGCTCCTGCAAGAAAGGTGCCAGCCTTGAAATCCATTCCTGCTTGTAATCGCGCTGCGGCAGCCCTTTCACTGCCCCAACAACAATGGGGTTCCGGGCTTCTTTAGCTGCCCTAATGTCCAAACGGTTTAGTCTCTTTCTAAGATAAAAATAGCCGAGAGCACAGTTCCAAAAGGTGAATGTCCGCAGCTTGCTCCCACAACAAACCTCTCAACCCTGAAATCTATTCCTGCCTTCAATCGTCCCATGTCAGCCCTTTCACAGCCCCAACAACGACTGGGCTCCGGGCCGGTTTAGCTACCAAATGTCAAAAGGTTTCACAATCTCTTTAACAAAAAGACGAACCGAGAGCCACGAGCCAAAATGTGAATATCTGCAGATTGCTCCCACAACAAACGTGCCAGCCATGAAATCCATTCCTGGCTGTAATTGCGCTGCGGCAGCCCTAACAACAATGGGGTTCCGGGCTTGTTTAGCTACCCAAATGTTCAAACGTTTCACACTCTCTCCCAGAAGAAGTTAAGCCGAGAGCCAGGATCCAAAATGCGAATGTCCGCAGCTTGCTTCCGCAACAAACCTGTCAGCCCTGAGAGCTATTCCTGCCTTCAATCGTCCCATATCAGGCCTGTCACTGCCCCAACAACTAATGGGCTCCAGACTTGTATGGGGTTCCGCGCTTGTTTAGCTGCCCTGATGTCCAAAAGTTTCACACTCTGGCCAAGAAAAAGGCAAGCCGACAGCCAAGAACCAAAATGAGTATGTCTGCAGATTTCTTCTGCAACAATCTTGCTTGTACTGAAAACTATTGCTGGCTGCAATCATCCCATGTCAGCCCTTTCACAGCTCCAACGACAATGGGGCTCCTGGCTTGTTTAGCTTCCCAAATGTCCAAAAGTTTCGCACTCTTTCCAAGAAAAAGATGAGCCGAGAGCCAGCTTCCAACATGAGAACATCTGCAGATTGCTCCCACAACAAACGTGCCAGCCTTGAAAGCCATTCCTGGTGGTAATCGCGCTGTGGCAGCCCCTTCACAGCCCCAATAAGAATGGGGCTCCGGGCTTGCTTGGCTACACAAATCTCCAAGCGTTTCACACTCTGTCCAAGAAAAATATGACCTGAGAGCCAGGTTTCAAAATGTAAACTTCGGCAGATTGCTTCCGCAACAAACTTGCTAGTACTGAAAGCTCTTCCTGGCTGCAATCGTCCCATGTCAGCCCTTTCACAGCCCCAAAAGAAATGGAGCTGAGGGGTTGTTTAGGGACCCAAATGTCCAAAAGTATCTCACTCTGTCCAAGAAAATATAGCCGAGATCCAAGACCCAAAATATGAATATCTGCAGACTTCTTCCACACCCAACCTGCTATCACTGAAAGCTATTCCTGGCTGCAATCGTCCCATGTCAGACCTTTCACAGCCCCAACAACAATACGGCTTTGGGCTAGTTTAGTTACCCAAAAGCCCAAACGTTTCAAACTATGTCCAATACTGAAATAGCCGAGAGCCAGGCTCCAAAGTACGAACGTCAGCAGGTTGCTCCCAAAACAAAGGTGCCAGCACTGAAAGCTCTCCTCCAATCTAATAGTCCAATGGAAATATTTTCACAGCTCCAACAACAATAAGCTCCGGGCTTGTTTAGGTACCCAAAACTTGAATCCGTTGCTCAGGTAATCTAAAACGAAAATGAGCCGACCTGCGGTTCCAAAATGAGAACGTCCACAGATTGCTCCCGAAAAAACCTCCAAGGCCAAAAAGCTATTCCTGGATGCATCAACCGATTTCAGCTGTTTTACAGCCCCAACAGCAATGGGGCTCTGGCCCAGTTTAGCTACCTGAACGTACAAAGGTTTCGCACTCTCTCTAAGAAAACGACGAGCCGAGAGCAAGATTCCAAAATGCGAACCTCCGCAGATTGCTCCGCAACAAAACATCCAACATGGGAACATCTGCAGATTGCTCCTGCAAGAAAAGTGCCAGCCTTGAAATCCATTCCTGCTTGTAATCGCGCTGCGGCAGCCCTAACAACAATGGGGTTCCGGGCTTGTTTAACTGCCCTAATGTCCAAATGGTTTACTCTCTGTCTAAGATAAAAATAGCCGAGAGCACAGTTCCAAAAGGTGAATGTCCGCAGCTTGCTCCCACAACAAACCTCTCAACCCTGAAATCTATTGCTGGCTTCAATCGTCCCATGTCAGCCCTTTCACAGCCCCAAAAGAAATGGAGCTGAGGGGTTGTTTAGGGACCCAAATGTCCAAAAGTATCTCACTCTGTCCAAGAAAATATAGCCGAGATCCAAGACCCAAAATATGAATATCTGCAGACTTCTTCCACACCCAACCTGCTATCACTGAAAGCTATTCCTGGCTGCAATCGTCCCATGTCAGACCTTTCACAGCCCCAACAACAATGGGGCTCCTGGCTTGTTTATCTTCCCAAATGTCCAAAAGTTTCACAGTCTGGCCAAGAATAAGGCAAGCCGACAGCCAAGAACCAAAATGAGTACGTCTGCAGATTTCTTCCGCAACAATCTTGCTTGTACTGAAAACTATTACTGGCTGCAGTCATCCCATGTCAGCCCTTTCACAGCTCCAACAACAATGGGGCTCCTGGCTTGTTTAGCTTCCCAAATGTCCAAAAGTTTCACAGTCTCTCCAAGAAAAAAATAGAAGAGATCCAAGACCCAAAATGTGAATATCTGCAGACTTCTTCCACACCAAACCTGCTACCACTGAAAGCTGTTCCTGGCTGCACTCGTCCCATGTCAGCTCTTTCACAGCTCCAACAACAATGGGGCTCCTGGCTTGTTTAGCTTCCCAAATGTCCAAAAGTTTCACAGTCTCTCCAAGAAAAAAATAGAAGAGATCCAAGACCCAAAATGTGAATATCTGCAGACTTCTTCCACACCAAACCTGCTATCACTGAAAGCTGTTCCTGGCTGCACTCGTCCCATGTCAGCTCTTTCACAGCTCCAACAACAATGGGACTCCTGGCTTGTTTAGCTTCCCAAATGTCCACATGATTCACACTCTGTCCAAGGGAATAGTAGCCGAGAGCCAGGATCCAAAATGTGAATGTCTGCACATTGCTTCCGCAACAATCTTGCTACTACTGAACGCTATTTCTGGCTGCAATCGTCCCATGTCTGACCTTTCAAAGGCCAAACAACAATGGGGCTCCGGGCTTGTTTAGCTTCCCAAATGTCCAAAAGTTTCACACTCTTTCCAAGAAAAAGATGAGCCGAGAGCCAGCTTCCAACATGAGAACATCTGCAGATTGCTCCTGCAAGAAAGGTGCCAGCCTTGAAATCCATTCCTGCTTGTAATCGCGCTGCGGCAGCCCTTTCACTGCCCCAACAACAATGGGGTTCCGGGCTTCTTTAGCTGCCCTAATGTCCAAACGGTTTAGTCTCTTTCTAAGATAAAAATAGCCGAGAGCACAGTTCCAAAAGGTGAATGTCCGCAGCTTGCTCCCACAACAAACCTCTCAACCCTGAAATCTATTCCTGCCTTCAATCGTCCCATGTCAGCCCTTTCACAGCCCCAACAACGACTGGGCTCCGGGCCGGTTTAGCTACCAAATGTCAAAAGGTTTCACAATCTCTTTAACAAAAAGACGAACCGAGAGCCAGGAGCCAAAATGTGAATATCTGCAGATTGCTCCCACAACAAACGTGCCAGCCATGAAATCCATTCCTGGCTGTAATTGCGCTGCGGCAGCCCTAACAACAATGGGGTTCCGGGCTTGTTTAGCTACCCAAATGTTCAAACGTTTCACACTCTCTCCCAGAAGAAGTTAAGCCGAGAGCCAGGATCCAAAATGCGAATGTCCGCAGCTTGCTTCCGCAACAAACCTGTCAGCCCTGAGAGCTATTCCTGCCTTCAATCGTCCCATGTCAGCCCTGTCACTGCCCCAACAACTAATGGGCTCCAGACTTGTATGGGGTTCCGCGCTTGTTTAGCTGCCCTGATGTCCAAAAGTTTCACACTCTGGCCAAGAAAAAGGCAAGCCGACAGCCAAGAACCAAAATGAGTATGTCTGCAGATTTCTTCTGCAACAATCTTGCTTGTACTGAAAACTATTGCTGGCTGCAATCATCCCATGTCAGCCCTTTCACAGCTCCAACGACAATGGGGCTCCTGGCTTGTTTAGCTTCCCAAATGTCCAAAAGTTTCGCACTCTTTCCAAGAAAAAGATGAGCCGAGAGCCAGCTTCCAACATGAGAACATCTGCAGATTGCTCCCACAACAAACGTGCCAGCCTTGAAAGCCATTCCTGGTGGTAATCGCGCTGTGGCAGCCCCTTCACAGCCCCAATAAGAATGGGGCTCCGGGCTTGCTTGGCTACACAAATCTCCAAGCGTTTCACACTCTGTCCAAGAAAAATATGACCTGAGAGCCAGGTTTCAAAATGTAAACTTCGGCAGATTGCTTCCGCAACAAACTTGCTAGTACTGAAAGCTCTTCCTGGCTGCAATCGTCCCATGTCAGCCCTTTCACAGCCCCAAAAGAAATGGAGCTGAGGGGTTGTTTAGGGACCCAAATGTCCAAAAGTATCTCACTCTGTCCAAGAAAATATAGCCGAGATCCAAGACCCAAAATATGAATATCTGCAGACTTCTTCCACACCCAACCTGCTATCACTGAAAGCTATTCCTGGCTGCAATCGTCCCATGTCAGACCTTTCACAGCCCCAACAACAATACGGCTTTGGGCTAGTTTAGTTACCCAAAAGCCCAAACGTTTCAAACTATGTCCAATACTGAAATAGCCGAGAGCCAGGCTCCAAAATACGAACGTCAGCAGGTTGCTCCCAAAACAAAGGTGCCAGCACTGAAAGCTCTCCTCCAATCTAATAGTCCAATGGAAATATTTTCACAGCTCCAACAACAATAAGCTCCGGGCTTGTTTAGGTACCCAAAACTTGAATCGTTGCTCAGGTAATCTAAAACGAAAATGAGCCGACCTGCGGTTCCAAAATGAGAACGTCCACAGATTGCTCCCGAAAAAACCTCCAAGGCCAAAAAGCTATTCCTGGATGCATCAACCGATTTCAGCTGTTTTACAGCCCCAACAGCAATGGGGCTCTGGCCCAGTTTAGCTACCTGAACGTACAAAGGTTTCGCACTCTCTCTAAGAAAACGACGAGCCGAGAGCAAGATTCCAAAATGCGAACCTCCGCAGATTGCTCCGCAACAAAACATCCAACATGGGAACATCTGCAGATTGCTCCTGCAAGAAAAGTGCCAGCCTTGAAATCCATTCCTGCTTGTAATCGCGCTGCGGCAGCCCTAACAACAATGGGGTTCCGGGCTTGTTTAACTGCCCTAATGTCCAAATGGTTTACTCTCTGTCTAAGATAAAAATAGCCGAGAGCACAGTTCCAAAAGGTGAATGTCCGCAGCTTGCTCCCACAACAAACCTCTCAACCCTGAAATCTATTGCTGGCTTCAATCGTCCCATGTCAGCCCTTTCACAGCCCCAAAGAAATGGAGCTGAGGGGTTGTTTAGGGACCCAAATGTCCAAAAGTATCTCACTCTGTCCAAGAAAATATAGCCGAGATCCAAGACCCAAAATATGAATATCTGCAGACTTCTTCCACACCCAACCTGCTACCTCTGAAAGCTGTTCCTGGCTGCACTCGTCCCATGTCAGCTCTTTCACAGCTCCAACAACAATGGGACTCCTGGCTTGTTTAGCTTCCCAAATGTCCAAAAGTTTCACACTCTGGCCAAGAAAAAATAGAAGAGATCCAGGACCCAAAATGTGAATATCTGCAGACTTCTTCCACACCAAACCTGCTATCACTGAAAGCTGTTCCTGGCTGCAATCATCCCATGTCAGCCCTTTCACAGCTCCAACAACAATGGGGCTCCTGGCTTGTTTAGCTTCCCAAATGTCCAAAAGTTTCACAGTCTCTCCAAGAAAAAAATAGAAGAGATCCAAGACCCAAAATGTGAATATCTGCAGACTTCTTCCACACCAAACCTGCTAGCACTGAAAGCTGTTCCTGGCTGCACTCGTCCCATGTCAGCTCTTTCACAGCTCCAACAACAATGGGACTCCTGGCTTGTTTAGCTTCCCAAATGTCCACATGATTCACACTCTGTCCAAGGGAATAGTAGCCGAGAGCCAGGATCCAAAATGTGAATGTCTGCACATTGCTTCCGCAACAATCTTGCTACTACTGAACGCTATTTCTGGCTGCAATCGTCCCATGTCTGACCTTTCAAAGGCCAAACAACAATGGGGCTCCGGGCTTGTTTAGCTTCCCAAATGTCCAAAAGTTTCACACTCTTTCCAAGAAAAAGATGAGCCGAGAGCCAGCTTCCAACATGAGAACATCTGCAGATTGCTCCTGCAAGAAAGGTGCCAGCCTTGAAATCCATTCCTGCTTGTAATCGCGCTGCGGCAGCCCTTTCACTGCCCCAACAACAATGGGGTTCCGGGCTTGTTTAGCTGCCCTAATGTCCAAACGGTTTAGTCTCTTTCTAAGATAAAAATAGCCGAGAGCACAGTTCCAAAAGGTGAATGTCCGCAGCTTGCTCCCACAACAAACCTCTCAACCCTGAAATCTATTCCTGCCTTCAATCGTCCCATGTCAGCCCTTTCACAGCCCCAACAACGACTGGCTCCGGGCCGGTTTAGCTACCAAATGTCAAAAGGTTTCACAATCTCTTTAACAAAAAGACGAACCGAGAGCCAGGATCCAAAATGAGTATGTCTGCAGATTGCTTCCGCAACAAACTTGCTAGTACTGAAAGCTCTTCCTGGCTGCAATCGTCCCATGTCAGCCCTTTCACAGCCCCAAAAGAAATGGAGCTGAGGGGTTGTTTAGGGACCCAAATGTCCAAAAGTATCTCACTCTGTCCAAGAAAATATAGCCGAGATCCAAGACCCAAAATATGAATATCTGCAGATTCTTCCACACCCAACCTGCTATCACTGAAAGCTATTCCTGGCTGCAGTCGTCCCATGTCAGACCTTTCTCAGCCCCAACAACAATACGGCTTTGGACTAGTTTAGTTACCCAAAAGCCCAAACGTTTCAAACTATGTCCAATACTGAAATAGCCGAGAGCCAGGCTCCAAAATACGAACGTCAGCAGGTTGCTCCCAAAACAAAGGTGCCAGCACTGAAAGCTCTCCTCCAATCTAATAGTCCAATGGAAATATTTTCACAGCTCCAACAACAATAAGCTCCGGGCTTGTTTAGGTACCCAAAACTTGAATCGTTGCTCAGGTAATCTAAAACGAAAATGAGCCGACCTGCGATTCCAAAATGAGAACGTCCACAGATTGCTCCCGAAAAAAACCTCCAAGGCCAAAAAGCTATTCCTGGATGCATCAACCGATTTCAGCTGTTTTACAGCCCCAACAGCAATGGGGCTCTGGCCCAGTTTAGCTACCTGAACGTACAAAGGTTTCGCACTCTCTCTAAGAAAACGACGAGCCGAGAGCAAGATTCCAAAATGCGAACCTCCGCAGATTGCTCTGCAACAAAACATCCAACATGAGAACATCTGCAGATTGCTCCTGCAAGAAAAGTGCCAGCCTTGAAATCCATTCCTGCTTGTATTCGCGCTGCGGCAGCCCTAACAACAATGGGGTTCCGAGCTTGTTTAACTGCCCTAATGTCCAAATGGTTTACTCTCTGTCTAAGATAAAAATAGCCGAGAGCACAGTTCCAAAAGGTGAATGTCCGCAGCTTGTCCCACAACAAACCTCTCAACCCTGAAATCTATTGCTGGCTTCAATCGTCCCATGTCAGCCCTTTCACAGCCCCAAAAGAAATGGAGCTGAGGGGTTGTTTAGGGACCCAAATGTCCAAAAGTATCTCACTCTGTCCAAGAAAATATAGCCGAGATCCAAGACCCAAAATATGAATATCTGCAGACTTCTTCCACACCCAACCTGCTATCACTGAAAGCTATTCCTGGCTGCAATCGTCCCATGTCAGACCTTTCACAGCCCCAACAACAATGGCGCTCTTGGCTTGTTTACCTTCCCAAATGTCCAAAAGTTTCACACTCTTTCCAAGAAAAAGATGAGCCGAGAGCCAGCGTCCAACATGAGAACATCTGCAGATTGCTCCTGCAAGAAAGGTGCCAGCCTTGAAATCCATTCCTGCTTGTAATCGCGCTGCGGCAGCCCTTTCACTGCCCCAACAACAATGGGGTTCCGGGCTTCTTTAGCTGCCCTAATGTCCAAACGGTTTAGTCCTCTTTCTAAGATAAAAATAGCCGAGAGCACAGTTCCAAAAGGTGAATGTCCGCAGCTTGCTCCCACAACAAACCTCTCAACCCTGAAATCTATTCCTGCCTTCAATCGTCCCATGTCAGTCCTTTCACAGCCCAACAACGACTGGGCTCCGGGCCGGTTTAGCTACCAAATGTCAAAAGGTTCACAATCTCCTTTAACAAAAAGACGAACCGAGAGCCAGGAGCCAAAATGTGAATATCTGCAGATTGCTCCCACAACAAACGTGCCAGCCATGAAATCCATTCCTGGCTGTAATTGCGCTGCGGCAGCCCTAACAACATGGGGTTCCGGGCTTGTTTAGCTACCCAAATGTTCAAACGTTTCACACTCTCTCCCAGAAGAAGTTAAGCCGAGAGCCAGGATCCAAAATGCGAATGTCCGCAGCTTGCTTCCGCAACAAACCTGTCAGCCCTGAGAGCTATTCCTGCCTTCAATCGTCCCATATCAGGCCTGTCACTGCCCCAACAACTAATGGGCTCCAGACTTGTATGGGGTTCCGCGCTTGTTTAGCTGCCCTGATGTCCAAAAGTTTCACACTCTGCCAAGAAAAAGGCAAGCCGACAGCCAAGAACCAAAATGAGTATGTCTGCAGATTTCTTCTGCAACAATCTTGCTTGTACTGAAAACTATTGCTGGCTGCAATCATCCCATGTCAGCCCTTTCACTCCAACGAC